>NC_041006.1:22807465-22913785 GCF_004193775.1 Glycine soja
AAGAGGAATCCAAGAGAAATGTCCGATTGATTTTTTGCTTTATTTTACTAAGATGATTTTTAGATTATTATATTATTATTTTACCTCGTTTTGGTTTCCAACGTAGTTACGGTGTGACCAACGATCGGATTTCTTTTTAACAGAAATTAACAGATATTACAAATCAAATGATCGGTGGAAATTTATTTTATTTTTTGATTAGGCGAGAAAATGACTTAAGTA
Source organism: Glycine soja (assembly GCF_004193775.1). Taxonomy (NCBI): domain Eukaryota; kingdom Viridiplantae; phylum Streptophyta; class Magnoliopsida; order Fabales; family Fabaceae; genus Glycine; species Glycine soja. The sequence goes on from NC_041006.1 coordinate 22,807,688, forward strand.
AATGACTAAAGCACGTCAAAAGGGGGTACGGAAAGTAAATGAAATGAGAATAAAAGTACACGAAACAATGGGGACCACCACGGGTACATAGAATGAATTGAAAAGTTCGATTCGGTAACTTACCGGTTGAAGACCGAAGAACAATGAAGAACGAACAGTGAATGACGAGAAACGGTTGAAAATCTTCGCGAAATTACCACGAAAACGTTACGGAAGCGCCTCGGCTTGAATTTTCCTTCACGGAAACAGTTTTCTCAGCAATTTCAAGTGAATACGAAGTGCCAAGAAGGCTGAACCCTTTCCTTCTTCACTCCTCCCTCTATTTTATAGCAAAATAGGGGAGGAGCTTGCCACCCAGCTCACCCAGGCGAGCCAGGTTGCTTCCTCCAGAAGCAATCGCCTTCTGGAGGAAGAATCTGGAAGGCCCTAGTGGGGCCTAGTTGCTATTTGCAACCCCTTTTTACTAAATACACCCCATTTGCTTTTTTGGTGATTCTTTTTCCGTAACGTTAGGAAACATTACGGATCATGTAATTACTCCTTTTTTAGCTTTTGAAAAGTTACGAAAACTCACGGATTGCGTAACAATACTTCCTTTTGATTTCCGGCACGTTACGGAATTTCACGGATTGCGTAACGACGCTTCCTTTGATTTTCAGCATGCCTCGGAACTTCACATATTGTGCAACAAAGGGTGTCAAGTACCTCGAAGCGGTTAATCAAAAGTTGCATACCATCAAACAATAGTCCCCGGACGAAATTAGGGTATGATAGTTGCCCCTCTAACTTACCTTTTATCGGAGATAAGAGGAAAGCAAAGATAAAACACTGATTTTGTCCGTCTTTGCCCCTTCCGTGATTAGTCTATGACGACTCCATCTCTCCTTCTTCTTTCTCTGCACAACACAAAAACAAACACCAACAACAAAAACACCAATAACATAATATAAATATATACACATGTTGGCGAAGGAACCGATCGGGAAAATAACAAAAACCACATTTCCCAGTCACCGAAGGCTCCACGCTTGATGGTGGAGGACGCATGAAACAATGCTAGGCAGTCAATTCATGGGCCTCCGAACAAGATTGAGGGTGGAGGCTAGGCGAACAGCGCTAGGCAATCAATTCATGGGTCTCCGGATAAGATTTGAGGGTGGAGGATAGGCGAACAGCGCTAGGCAATCAATTCGCGGGCTCCAGACTCGATGGTGGAGGACACATGAACAGCGCTAGGCAATCAATTTATGAGTCTCCGAATAAGATTTGAGGGTGGAGGATAGGCGAAAGCACTAGGCAATCAATTTACGGGGCTCCAGACTCGATGGTGGAGGACAATGAACAGCGCTAGGCAATCAATTCATGGGTCTCCGAATAAGATTTGAGGTGGAGGATAAGGCGAACAGTGCTAGGCAATCAATTCGCGAGGCTCCAGACTCGATGGTGGAGGACACATGAACAGCGCTAGGAATCAATTCATGGGTCTCCGAATAAGATTTGAGGGTGGAACGAATGGTCACCGGGTTCTTTCACCTAAAAAAAGGCAAAACATGCTTTTTGCAAAGAAAAGTAAATCATTCGCGAGAGCACCATATCTTAGAGAAACAATATACCCCATGCCAAAGGTAATTTCCTTGTAACCGAAAATGAAGGGCAGGATGTCAACATTCAGCTTTTAATGAACATTCAGGGGAAACATCAGGTCAACTGAAACTGGGAACAAAATCACTCATAGTGTATAAAAAACTCACACAGGCAAGTGTTTACCCTAATCCAAACCATACTGCACCATGACTTTATTTTGCACATGTTTTCCTATCGAACCAAAAGATCACATGCACGATCACGGATCAATAGGATTTTCTCGAAGGTAGTGTTTTGGAGATGAAGCTAGGGTTTCGGTCTTTTCTACTTGTTTAGGTGGGATGGGATATCGCCAATCGAGAATGACTTTGAATGGCAATCCCAAAGGAAGAACCACTTAAAAATGGGTTTTCCTTTGCCGACAATCATTTACCTCGCTGAAAACTTATTTGGTCCGAAGATCTCCTTCCTCTCTTTCTTTTTTTGATCGGGAATTATTCTGTTTTCCTCCAATCTTTTCCTTTTACTTTATTCTGATCTTTGATCGGGAATCCTTCTTTTCCTTTCTTTTCATTTCTTCCTTTTCTTTTCTTTTCATTTCTCCCTTTCCATTTCTTTCTTGGGAATTCGGGTCTTAGCATTCGTTATTTGCTCTCCCTCGAGGAGATTCTGCTGTCTTTTCTTCGGGGGAAAGGATGAGGATTTTTTTTCATAGGCCAAGGTCAAAAATAGCCTAAGGTTGTGTCTCAACATGGTCTTTTCATCGTGGGAGCCCGATCTTGATATTTGGGGCAAAAACAAATTCGTGTGTCAAGGTATCGGTCTCGGGTTGATTTCCATATTATTTCCACGAGGCACGCGTAACAATGATGATTTGGAAACAACGTGCAAATTAGTCATGGTCAAACCTAAGGTGGGTACTCAAGCATCAGTTTATGGCATTTTGATACTAAGGCTTGGGATTTACACAAGTAGACCCAATATTCCAAATTATGTTCTTTCATTGGTTCAATCCATCCATTCTTATCTCGGTTATTCAAGAAAATAAACTCTTAGCGTCAGTCCCTTGTTTCCGAAAGATATGTTTGCTCTCTGCAAATGATTTATGCTTCCTACGACCATAACATGCCGACCTTCGAGGTCTTTCTTTCTTTTTTTCTTTTTGTTTCATTTTTTATGTTCACAAAAAACTATACATCCATTGCCATCTATGAGCAAAACTTTTCTTTGTACACCTACATTCCTATACATGACGAACTTTTTCTATATACATACGCATTAAGACTCTCTCTTTACGTCAACACGGTCTATATACAAACCCTATTCATGTTCAAAGATTTATTTTTTCGTTTTTTCCAACACACACCCGTAGTTTATACAAAAGTTTCTTTATATACACTTATCGCTCACACACACAAGAATTTCTTTTCACACATTATTTACACACACAAAATCCTTCTATACTCATTTTCTGTTACATATATAAAAAAAAAACTCTTTTCTTTTCTTTGTATACATAGACATGACATTTGTTCACAACGCTTCTTTCTTTTTCTTATTTTTAGCATTATCATGATTTTTGTTCATTTTATTTTTAGGACGACGTTCCTAAATGAAAACTCTACACGGTTTCGAATTTCAACAAACACTATTGACATCAACGAAGTAAGCACTAACGTAACAGTTCAAACGACATGTATGCACAAAAACAAGAGTCAAACAAAACAAACAAACGTTAGTCCCTCAAGTTATACAAAATAAAATGATATGTAACAGATAAAAGAGGAAACATAAAAGAGATTATGGATCTAGGGATCTCCCGGTCATGTGGCTCCGCTCCCTCCCAAGAAATCGAGTAAATCTGTCATCTCCTCGTCCATGCGGGCCTCATCTGCATCGTCGGGAGCCTCTACGGGCGCCTTCCCTTCCTGGGCCTCAGGCCAATCTCTGGGCCATGCGACCTCTGTCCTGAACTGATCTGGAGTAAGGCATGGAAAAGGAGCGAAACCCTGGCTCTGCAGGCTGAGGCTGAGCTGGTCGAGACAGTCATGGGTCTGCACGTGCGCCCTGTGGTTGGCCCCTTGCTGGAAAACCAAATGCCATAAATACCACTCCGTGTCAAATGACCCAGCTGGATCAGCCTGATGAGGTGGCAGCGGTGCGTCTGGGGCCTGCGGGGCGCCACCCTACGCCTGTCTAGGCATGCAATACTTTTCTATGAAAGCCCGGGTGATCGGCGGTCGAATCACCTTACTAGGTGTGACAGGAACCCCGAACGACTGGCAGAGACCCGTGATCAATGTTGGAAAACCCAGGGCCCTGTTAGACTTATCTGGGTCTAGAGGGTGCCTGGTAGGCGGCATACCTGCAAATAAATAAATGGCATCAGCGATCAACTGAGCCACATGGACGCTCATCCGTGTCAGGATGGCATACACCAGCTAACACTTCGGCAGAGGGAGGTCAGAATTATGATCGCTGGGCAGGATGTTGTTGAGCAGCAACGTCATCCATGTCTGGGTCAAGGTAGTCATGTTGGTGCGCATGATCCGCACCCGTCTCCTGGCAGCGGTCCGGGCAAAATCCTGACCTGGTATGCATAGCAGTTGAGCAATGGACTCCTCGTCAATCCGTCGGCCCGGTTCCTTCTCTGACCGTATTCGCACTCCTGGCCCTCCTCCAATACTAGCGGGTATCCCAGGAACTGACTGAGGGCGTCTGCATCGAAAGGAATCCACTGGCCCTTACCCATGACCACATGTCCCGTACGCCCTCCTCTATAGGCCAAGCATTGGCATAAAACTCGAGAACTATATCTGGATCAAACTTGGCCATGGGAGTGACCAGCGACGTCCAACGCCGGAGAGCTATCTCCTCCTGGAAATTTGTGTACTCGTCGTCCCTGAGCTGGACGCGTCTTTCTCGATGGAAGGACCACCCCTTGATGGCTTCGAAACACTGTTGGTGCTCAGCGCTCCTGAAACGATGGCTATCGAACTCGGGAGCGGCACTAGTCCCTTCGGCCGTGGCGTCCTTCCTAGATCTCTTCGAGGAAAGCTTCCTCGGAGCCATTTCCTGTGAAGACAAACATTTGGAAAGTTAGTCTACAAGAAAATGCTTATTTTAACACAAAAATGACATGCTAATCTTTCCGATTTAGAACAAACTCGTGCACACATTTAATGAAACACATATATGAACATGCGTATGTGTAAAATATCCTACTATTTATGTCAACATACAAGGACATTCAAAACATTCTAGTTACCACACACACACACACACACAGATATATATATATATATATATATATATATATATATATATATATATATATATATATATATATATATATTTGAAAAGAATACACATTCCCGTGCTCAAGGCATTGTGTCAAAATTACACATGTTCATATCCTAAATATTTTGCTATCACAAACTACCTACACACATTTGAAGTATTTTATTTAACATACAAATTTTTGTTGTTTCATTCACATTTATTTATACATAAATGCACATTGGAAAGCTAATCTTACGTCATGCACATACTTGCATTTGAAAAGGAAATTCCATGCCATCTATATACATTTGAGGGATAATTCCACATCATATATTCATTTAGGAAGCGTCCTCAGGCCATTTTTGACATGGGTACATTTTCTAAAAGGCTCCTAATGCTACCTATCCTCAAATACGCATATGTTGAAAGGCATTTTTTGCTACTCATTCACACTTTGCAAGGCATTTTATGCCATATATTCACATATATACACACCATTGAAAGGTATTTTCCATGCTACCTATATTCACACACATATATACATACCATTGAAAGGTATTTTCCATGCTACCTAGATGCAAAGTATCCCTCATGGGGCAGCCAAATTCTAGTAAAAACCCTCTCAAGCATGTCCTAATTTTCATGCCTTTCCATTTTCAAAACCAAAATTTAGATTCTTAGGCATAAGTCATGCTTCCTTGCATTGAAGTTAAGAGCTTGGGTTCCTAAGCATAGAATTGCATTTGGGCACCCATTTCGAATCCTCTATGTTGTCCCTATGTATATAAAACAGTCCCACAATCCCAATCTTACAAAACCATATTCATATGTCATTGAGGCATTTCACCGAGCACTTGGTGGGCGCATGTTTAGGCATGAATAGCAAGAGAGTGGGGGCAATGTGTCATGCCCCATTGCTTCATAATACAACATAGGCCTAAGGCCATCCCCTACAACCCCTCAACTCAAACAAATCAATCATGAAAACAACCCAAAACTGCCCCACAAATTTGAGCACATTCTCACAATTTAGAGCACCAAAAGATGAACAAGATGCACCAATGGAAAGCAAAAAAAACTCAAGGATTAAATACTTACTTGTTTGAATGAGTAGGAGTACCAAAAGTGAAAGCAAAATGCAACCAAAGGTGGCTTGGGGGAGAAAAAACCGTGAGTCCCGTGAGCTCTCTCTTTTTGAATGAGGGGGGGAAGTTTTTAGGTGCAGAAAACATTCCCCTCCCTCGTTTTTTATATTTTGGTGCAGGGGTTGCTCGCCCAGGCGAGCTAACCTGCCAATTTTTTTTTTTTAGGGGAAACATAACCATGGCCCTCTACAGGTTGGCGTTCGCTTACTCGAACCCACTCAAGTTAGATCAGGCATCCATTATTTATTTTAAACAAACGATAGTGTCGCAACCTGCCCTTCGGCGGGAGGGCGACGCGAGACTCGCGGGATGCGTGTTCCACGAAAGGAATACGCGCGGAGTCGCCACCAACGTTTATTTGAGGAAAACTTCGGAAAAACCGGAAAAGACGCGATCTACGAACTTTTTAGTGAAAGGTTCGGGAGTTGTATTTACGCACGGGGAAGGTATTAGCACCCCACACGCCCGTCCCAAGGGACGGCAGCCTTTAATCGAATGTGCAAACATGACTTTGATTTTTATGTTCCCTTTTATGTTCTTATATCCTTTATACCCTTTTTATATTTTCCTTTTTTGTGGTCGACAAGGGTGTTTCCCTTTGCTCCTACGTATTCCTCAATTTGGGATGAGAAAATCAGACCTACGTAGTTCTTTCGGAACAAAGTGTTTGGTTAAGTTGTTTTTGTCTTTTTTGCAAAATATGTTTTTATTGAACAAAAGGTCATTTAAGGTGTTGAACCATGAAACGGTTTTTTGAAAGGGGAGAAACGTTAAGGCTTTGGACCATTAACGATCTCTTGTTTTTGAAAGGAGAGAAACGTTAAGGCATTGGACCATTAACGATCTCTTGTTTTTGAAAGGAGAGAAACGTTAAGGCATTGGACCATTAACGATCTCTTGGGGTGGTCGACAAAAGCGGGGCTTTTGCTCCTACGTATCCTCAATGAGGAACTCAGACCTACGTAGTTCTTTCTTATCAAGTGATTCTTTTTTACTTAAGTGGTGATCATTTTAAGGCGTTGGACCTTAAAAATGATCCATTTTACTTAGTGAGAAATTGAAATGACAAACTTCAAAAGCCTATTTTTGTGGACGAGCTTGACTAGGCGAGTTGATTTTAGCCTTAGTTTCACTTTAGTTATTAATCAATTCGATTAAGAATGAGAAATCCCAAAGAGAAAACGTCCGATTGATTTTCCGCTTTATTTTACTAAAAGATGTCTTTTTGATTATTATATTATTTTTTACCTCTTTTTGATTTCCAACGTGGTTACGGCACGACCGAACGGTCGGAATTTATTTTAACCGAAGTTAATGGATAATACAATTCAAACGTTCGGTGGAAATTTATTTTATTTTTAAGTTAAGCGAGAAATGACTTAAGTAAAATGGCTTAAGCACGTCAACAGGGGGTATAAAAAGTAAACAAAACGAGAATAAGAATGCACGAAACACAATGTGGACCGCTATGGGTACATAGAATGAATCGAAAAGCTTGGTTCGAGGTACTTACCCGTTGAAGATCGAAGAACGATGAAGAACGAATGAAGAACGTCGAAGAACGGTTGAAACCTTTGCGAAATTCTTCACGGAAAACGTTTCGGAAGCGCCTCGGCTTAGATTTTCTTCACGGAAACAATTTTTCCAAGCAAATTCGAAAGAGAGAGAAGTGCCTAAGGGGCTGAACCCTTCCTTCTTGCTTTCCTCCCCTATTTATAGCAAAATAGGGGAGGTGGTTGCCGCCCAGCTCGCCCAGGCGAGCTCAGCTCGCCCAGGCGAGCAGGGTTGCTTCCTCCAGAAGCAACCGCCTTCTGGAGGAATATTCCAGAGGGCCCAAGTGGGCCTGGGTGCTATTTGCACCCCCATTTTTACTAAGTACACCCCCCTCTGCTGTTTTTTTGGTGATTCTTTTTTCGTAAAGTTACGGAAACTTACGAATTTCGTAACGATACTTGTTTTCTTTCCATAATGTTACGGAACCTTGCGGATTACATAATCATCCCCTTTTTGACTTACGGAATGTTACGGAACCTCACTTAATTATGCAACGATGCTTCCATTTGATTTCCGGTGTGTCACGGAAACTTACGGATTGTGCATCAATATTTTTTGGTTTTTCGGCATGTCCTGGAATTTCACAAATTGCCTAATGATGGGTGCCAAGCACCTCACGAGGACCAAAGAATGGTCGCACGTCATCGAGCAAAGGTCCCCGGACGAAATTAGGGTATGACAGTTGCCCCTCTTTACTTGTCTTTTATTGGAGATAAAAGGAAAGTAAAGATAAGACACTAATTTCGTTCCTCTCGATTTGGCGAGAGTCGCGGGTGACCATAAAATCTCCACATGCAAATGACTTGTTCTTCCCAAAATTTCACAAATTGCCTAATGATGGGTGCCAAGCACCTCACAAGGACCAAAGAATGGTCGCATGTCATCAAGCAAAGGTCCCCGAAAATTAGTGTATGACACTAGTTTGGCTCCTCTCGGTTGACGAGAGTCGCGGGCGACCATGAAATTTCCGCATGTAAATGACTTGTTGTTCCCGGAGGAACAAAAGGTGCAGAAGACTATGTCAGTCTCTGCATGCTATCAAGCGTTCTGTCTTACAGATAGCAAAAGAATGTTTATACGGATAACCACTCGGGTATTTCCGCGTATCATCGGGCCCGCCGCCTCTGGATGATACAAGGGTGCAGAATGACCAAACTTGGTCTCTGCTTGTCATCGGGCCCGCCGCCTCTGGATGACAAAAGGGTGCGAATAACCATAAGGTATCTCCGCGTATCATGGGTGCAGAATGACCAAACTTGGTCTCTGCTTGTCATCGGGCCCGCCGCCTCTGGATGACAAAAAGGTGCGGATAACCGTAAGGTATCTCCGCGTATCATGGGTGCAGAATGACCAAACTTGGTCTCTGCTTGTCATCGGGCCCGCCGCCTCTGGATGAAAAAAGGGTGCGAATAACCATAAGGTATCTCCGCGTATCATGGGTGCAGAATGACCAAACTTGGTCTCTGCTTGTCATCGGGCCCGCCGCCTCTGGATGACAAAAGGGTGCGAATAACCATAAGGTATCTCCGCGTATCATGGGTGCAGAATGACCAAACTTGGTCTCTGCTTGTCATCGGGCCCGCCGCCTCTGGATGACAAAAGGGTGCGAATAACCATAAGGTATCTCCGCGTATCATGGGTGCAGAATGACCAAACTTGGTCTCTGCTTGTCATCGGGCCCGCCGCCTCTGGATGACAAAAGGGTGCGAATAACCATAAGGTATCTCCGCGTATCATGGGTGCAGAATGACCAAACTTGGTCTCTGCTTGTCATCGGGCCCGCCGCCTCTGGATGACAAAAGGGTGCGAATAACCATAAGGTATCTCCGCGTATCATGGGTGCAGAATGACCAAACTTGGTCTCTGCTTGTCATCGGGCCCGCCGCCTCTGGATGACAAAAAGGTGCAGATAACCATAAGGTATCTCCGCGTATCATGGGTGCAGAATGACCAAACTTGGTCTCTGCTTGTCATCGGGCCCGCCGCCTCTGGATGACAAAAAGGTGCGGATAACCGTAAGGTATCTCCGCGTATCATGGGTGCAGAATGACCAAACTTGGTCTCTGCTTGTCATCGGGCCCGCCGCCTCTGGATGACAAAAGGGTGCGAATAACCATAAGGTATCTCCGCGTATCATGGATGCAGAATGACCAAACTTGGTCTCTGCTTGTCATCGGGCCCGCCGCCTCTGGATGACAAAAAGGTGCGGATAACCGTAAGGTATCTCCGCGTATCATGGGTGCAGAATGACCAAACTTGGTCTCTGCTTGTCATCGGGCCCGCCGCCTCTGGATGACAAAAAGGTGCGGATAACCGTAAGGTATCTCCGCGTATCATGGGTGCAGAATGACCAAACTTGGTCTCTGCTTGTCATCGGGCCCGCCGCCTCTGGATGACAAAAAGGTGCGGATAACCGTAAGGTATCTCCGCGTATCATGGGTGCAGAATGACCAAACTTGGTCTCTGCTTGTCATCGGGCCCGCCGCCTCTGGATGACAAAAAGGTGCGGATAACCGTAAGGTATCTCCGCGTATCATGGGTGCAGAATGACCAAACTTGGTCTCTGCTTGTCATCGGGCCCACCGCCTCTGGATGACAAAAAGGTGCGGATAACCGTAAGGTATCTCCGCGTATCATGGGTGCAGAATGACCAAACTTGGTCTCTGCTTGTCATCGGGCCCGCCGCCTCTGGATGACAAAAGGGTGCGAATAACCATAAGGTATCTCCGCGTATCATGGATGCAGAATGACCAAACTTGGTCTCTGCTTGTCATCGGGCCCGCCGCCTCTGGATGACAAAAAGGTGCGGATAACCGTAAGGTATCTCCGCGTATCATGGGTGCAGAATGACCAAACTTGGTCTCTGCTTGTCATCGGGCCCGCCGCCTCTGGATGACAAAAAGGTGCGGATAACCGTAAGGTATCTCCGCGTATCATGGGTGCAGAATGACCAAACTTGGTCTCTGCTTGTCATCGGGCCCGCCACCTCTGGATGACAAAAAGGGTGCGGATAACCGTAAGGTATCTCCGCGGGCTACCAGCTCTTGAGTCATGGCAACAAAAGGCGGTGTGGTCGACAAAAGCGAGGCTCTTGCTCCTACGTATCCTCCCATGAGGAATTCAGACCTACGTAGTTCTGGATAACTTGTGAGACTTGAAAAAGTCTCGGTGTTTTCTCCACTAAAACGCAAACATGCTTTAGCAAAGAGACAAATATTCCAACTGATTTAGAGCAGCATATGCTTTTTGAGTGAAAAACAATGCGTCTGCCGGGGAAGGAGAGTCTGCTGATGAAATCTCCCATAACCATAAATGAGATTTTGGATGTTAGCATTTCGTTTCTAAATGACCATTTAGAGGAAACACTGGGTTCGACAAAAATAGAAGAAATCCACTCAAAGTGTATCAATCTCGCACAGGTAAGTGTTTTATCCTAATTCCGAACCATAGATATGTCATGACTTGACTTTGCAAATTATTTCCTATCAAATCAAAAATTACATGCGTGATCATGGATCAATAGGGCTTCCCTTGGGAATGGGTTCTTTTGGTGGTTTCTTCTTTCGGCTTTTGTGTGTTTTTGGCTTTTGATTTTCCTGGCTTTTTCTTTTTCTGTTTTTTTTTTGTTTAGTGCGGGGCGAGAAAAAAGGGTCGCTAGCGCACGGGATTTTGGTTGGTAATCAAAGGGAGAAGACCACTTTAGGTCGTGGTTTCCTTTCCTTCCTTTTTTGTTCATTTGGTGACAATTCTGTATTGTTCAGATATTGTCCGGTCCAAAGACCTCTCTACACATTTCTTCTGGTTTCTTTAACCAGGAGCTTCCTTCTTTTTTACTTTCTCCCATTCTTTGGTTGGGAATTTTCTTTCTTTTCTTTTTGCTTTCCCCCACTCTTTGATTGGGAATTTCCTTTCTTTTCTTTTTGCTTTCTCCCACTCTTTGATTGGGAATTTCCTTTCTTTTCTTTTTGCTTTCTCTTTGATTGGAAAATTTCCTTCTTTCCTTTTTTTGCTTCCGAGGGTAAGGATTATAGTGAGTCATGACTTTGGATCAAGGTTTGTAGAATGGCTAGACATGATACATGTCAGGGTTTGGTTTGGCTCAAGGATAAAAGGGGTGCCCCACATTATTTCCATGACACAAATGCAAAAATGATGATTTGGAAACTTTATGCAAAACTGGTCATGCATGCACCTATGTGGACACTCAAGTGTCAAATTTTTATGGTCATGTGATGCTAGGGCTCAGGATTCATTTCCTCTATTTTTAGTCAACCCAATGTTTCCAAAATATGCTCTTTTATCAATTTGTGCATTCATCCGAGTCCATTTTGGGCGTCTGGGAAAATCTTCACAGCATTCACCCTTCAGGTGTAGACACATTTTCCAAAAATTGGTTATGATCAATGAATTTTCTTCAAAGAAAAGTTGGAAGTCATCTCTTTTCAAAAGCATGTTGGTTTTTCAGCTAGACAACTTATTTTTCTTTTTTCTCCTTCTCTTTTCTTTTTTCTTTTTTTTTTTTTGATGAGGTATTTTGCTACCTAAACATGTGCATATTTTTTAGGTATTTTTGCTATATACATGCATATCCAAGGTATCTTTCTACCTAAACATACATATATATTTTGTGAAGTATTTTTTTGTTTACATACATGCATATCTAAGGTATTTTCACTACCTAAACATACATATATATGTTTTGTAAGGTATGACTACCTTCCGAGCTTGCGCTTGTTTTATTTAAATTCCCAGTATCATGAGCAACTAGGTGCGTCCTACTATAAAAAGTGATCAAATAACAAGCATAGATTCGAAAGGTACTAGGTTGCCTCCTAGTAGCGCTTCTTTAACGTCTTGAGCTGGACGCGTTATGACTTGTCAGTCACTGACCTAGTACTTTGCTTACCTTTGGCTTTGGACTTGGTCGCCTACTGGTCGGCCATGTGTCGTAGGCAACGCTCTAACCTTTTTGCGGATGAGCTGAGGTGAACTCTAGAGGTGGTGGCGGTGTGTCTATTGCCCGCTACCGACCATCCCAATGCTGCTGTGGTGTTTCGCCCTGCGCCTGTCTAGGGACGCAGTACTTCTTGATGAAAGCTCGATCAGTAGGGGGCCTGATGCCCTTGCTGGAGGTTACAGGTACTCTGTAGAACTGACAGAGACCCGTAATTAGAGCTTGACAACTCCAAGACCCTGTTGGACTTCTTCGGGTCCACTGGGTGTCTTGCAGGTGCGATCCCTGCAAACAATTGATGAAATCAGAAATCAGTTAAGCGATGTGCATACTTACCTATGATGACATAACCTTGCCGGGGGGGTACGGGCACCCTGTAGGACTGATAGAGGCCCGTAACCAGAGCTGGAAACCCCAGGGCCCTGTTGGACTTTTCCGGGTCCACTGGGTGTCTTGTGGGTGCGATCCCTGCAAACAATAGATGGTATCAGAAATCAGTTGAACTATATGCATACTTACCCATGTCGGGACGACACAGACCAACTGATACTTTTGCAGGGGGAGATTGGCGTTGCGGTCGCTGGGCAGAATGTTGCTAAGTAGCAATGTCATCTATATCTGTGTAAGAGTGGTCATGTTGGTGCGCATGATCCGTACTCGTCTCTTTGCAGCGGCACGGGTGAAATCTTGCCCCGGTATGCATAGTAGCTGTGTGATAGCCTCCTTCTCTGGTTGTGCTCGCACAGTTGGCCCTCCTCCAATATCAGGGGGTGGCCCAGGAACCGTTAAAAGGAAACTACTGGCCCCTTAACCGGAAGTGCAAGTCTCGGTTAAGCATTTAAGGGCAGAGGACCTTAAATTCTTTTAAGGTATGGATGTCGAGCACACTGAAAATGAGGACACGTAGCCCTCTAAAAGTGAGGGCGTGCAGCCCTCTCAAGGCGAGGAGGTGTAGTCCTCTGGAGGTGAGGGCGTGCAGCCCTCTGCTGGCAAGGACGTGTAGTCCTTTCAAGGTGAGGGCGTGTAGCCCTCTGACGGTGAGGGTAACTAGTACCCAAGGTGAGGACGTGTAGCCCTCTAAAGGCGAGGACATGTAGTCCTCTGGAGGTGAGGGCGTGCAACCCTCTGATGGTGAGGACGTGTAGTCCTCTCAAGGCGAGGACGTGTAGTCCTCTCAACGGTGAGGGTAACTAGTACCCAAGGTGAGGGCGTGTAGCCTTCTCAAGGCGAGGACATGTAGTCCTCTAGAGGTGAGGGCGTGCAGCCCTCTGATGGTGAGGACGTGTAGTCCTCTCAAGGCGAGGACGTGTAGTCCTCTCAACGGTGAGGGTAACTAGTACCCCAGGTGAGGGCGTGTAGCCCTCTCAAGGCGAGGACTTATAGTCCTCTGGAGGTGAGGGCGTGCAGCCCTCTGATGGTGAGGACGTGTAGTCCTCTCAAGGCGAGGACGTGTAGTCCTCTCAACGGTGAGGGTAACTAGTACCCAAGGTGAGGGCGGGTAGCCCTCTCAAGGCGAGGACTTATAGTCCTCTGGAGGTGAGGGCGTGCAGCCCTCTGATGGTGAGGACGTGTAGTCCTCTCAAGGCGAGGACGTGTAGTCCTCTCAACGGTGAGGGTAACTAGTACCCAAGGTGAGGGCGGGTAGCCCTCTCAAGGCGAGGACGTGCAATCCTCTGGAGGTGAGGGCGTGCAGCCCTCTGGTGGTGAGGACGTGTAGTCCTCTCAAGGTGAGGACGTGTAGTCCTCTCAACGGTGAGGGTAACTAGTACCCAAGGTGAGGGCGTGTAGCCCTCTCAAGGCGAGGACATGTAGTCCTCTGGAGGTAAGGGCGTGCAGCCCTCTGATGGTGAGGACGTGTAGTCCTCTCAAGGCGAGGACGTGTAGTCCTCTCAACGGTGAGGGTAACTAGTACCCAAGGGTCCATCCTTATGAGAAAGCAAGGGATCAACTCATCGAGAGAGCCGGTCATCCTAAATTCAAAAGATTTGGACATTTAGATGTAGGGAATCTATGTAGTCAACATGATTTTTAGGGATGCAGATGCATGCAACCTTTGTTGTGAAATTTGGTAAATGCGGACTTCATATGAAATAATGCAATGAAACGGAAAGTTTGTACAATGTTCATGTCATTCTTTCCTTGTTTTGTGATTTTGATTTTGATTTTGATTTGATTTTTTTTTTTTTTTTTTTTTTTTTTTTTTTTTTTTGGAAAACACAAATTGACTATCCTTTTGAAAGAGGTGATAGTCCATGCAACCTTATCCTATCTTTTGCAAATCTCTCCGAGAACTCCCTCAGAGTGTGTGTTCTGTTTGATTTAGTCATTTGACCATTTTGGAGTGACGGCAATGGAGTTGTTTGATGTTTAATCAATCCATTGAAATCCTAGGGTTTGTCCTCCCCTTTTTTGTTAAAAACATCGATGGGTGAGAACTTTTGATCGGCCCCTATGTTCACTTGAGGCTCATGCACGGTGCCCCTTATTGCCCCAGTGTAAGGCTTTGAAGTACCAACCGTTACCTTTCGTGATGACCTTGTAGCTGGGAACCTACTGGGTGAGAACTTCTAATCTGCCCTTAGGTTCGCTTGAGGCTCATGCATGGGGCCTTTTATTTCCCCAGTGTAGGGCTTAGAGGTACCAATTGTTGTCTTGTTTTCACAACCTCGTAGTAAGGAAGAATGAAAGACGCAATTGATTCTTGCAAAAAGAATTTTCCAAGGACGAGAAATAGTTGAAGGATTTTTCAGTTGATGGATTAAGTCAAATGACTCCTATGTAGAAGCAAGATGTTTTGATGTCTTGATGATGCTAAAGGATCAAATGCTTCTAAGTTTTATTCAAGACAAGAATCCAAGAAAGTCAAGATATATTATCAAGTTTGATCTCTTAGAATCTTTAGGAAGAAGTTTCCAAATTGAAACAAACAAAAGGTTTGACCAAAGAATTCTATCATTTCAAATTGAGATTTGCTCTCTGGTAATCGATTACCATTAGTTGAAAATGTTTTAATTCAAATTTTTAAAACCTGTAATCGATTACATAAGTCTTGTAATTGATTACCAGAGGGGATTTTCAGAAAATAATTTCCAAGAGACATATCTATTCAAATGTTTTATGAACGGCCATTCAAATGTTTTAAAGAGAGTTTTCATTGCCCAAACAGTTTTATCCTCTCGAAAGATCAAGAGTTTTTCTGAACTGAAATGTCTTATCCTCTCAAAAAGATTCCTTGGTCAACCACTTGCTTATTCAATAAGGAATTTTTGATTGATCTTCATTTTACAATCTACCTCTTTTACGAGAGACCTCTTCTTCTCTTCTTCTTATTTCTGAAAAGGGATTAAGAGACTGTGGGTCTCTTGTTGTAGGGGATTCTTGAACACAAGGGAAGGGTTGTCCCTATGTGCATTGTTAATCCGAAAAGAGAGAGTGAAAGTTTAATTGGGGAATAATATTCGTATCTTAATTCAATCCCCTCTTCTTCTCAAGGTAACTGAGGCCATTTGTCCAACATCCTATTCTTGATAACTCACTTCTCTCTAAAAAGACAAACTTTCCAGGATGATAAAATGAGGTCACATGAACGTCTTGAAAGCACAGTCAATCAAATGTTTTTTTTTTTTTTCTTTTTGAACACTTTTATTTTATTTTATTTTGAAACTTGTTTGTTTTGAACTTTACTCGTTTTTTTACGGCACCCCCACCAACGTGCAAGACGAGTAATCTCTGATTGAACGGTCTTGGAAGTCAACACTCAGGATCGCAGGTTGCTTGAGCAAACAGACCAATGGCTTACACCCACATTCCGGTGAAAGTTGAAAATCCTGGTGAGTCATTAGAGACATCTAACAACAGCTTTCAAAATTGCCCCATGTGTGGCATCTCTTGTCAATGTCAGGATTTACACACGATTCTCCTCAAATTTCAGCCAGCATCAATTAGACCTCGCACCCTACACTTCAGAGCCCTACAATGCTCAATGGAACGCCCCGGGGCTTCTCCGTGACAAGCACACGTTGCGTTCGAGTCGTATTCTCGGAGAAATGGAGGTTGATGAACCTTGGCTAGGGTTATGGCTACCATTGAATTATCAAGTAGATATGGGATCAAGTTTAGCATATGACAACGAAATTTGGGGTGAACCCTACAGGCTTTTTGCTGCAAAATTCCTTTTTGTTGGTGTTTTTTTTTGTTTGTGCTAAAAGTGGTCTTCGTCATTGGAAGTGCGGTAGACAGACTTTGTGGTTGATTTAGGGATGGCCTTTGTGGATAACTGGGTGGTGGGTAAGGAGGAGGTTTGTTATTGGCTGAGTAATGACATTGTTGGGTTGGTGGGAAACTTGGCCGTATAGGAATGGCAGTCACAACATGGGTTTCTCCCTTATCCTCACCCTCTTTATTTGCCCCAGTTTTCTCAGTCGTCCTAGTAGGATGATCAAATTTGCCTTTTTTTCAGACCCACATCGATCCTTTCACTGGCGAAGACCAAATCTGCAAAGCTTTGAGGGTGCGCAGCCCACCATCTTTTCATAGTGGAGTACCGATAATGTGTCTACCATCACGATTATCGTCTCCCTTTCCATTATTGGGGGTACCACCTGGGCCGCCAGATCCCTCCACCTTTTGGGCGTGTTCTTTGAAAGATCCGTCCCCCTTTTTGCACATGTTCTGTAGTTGCATCCTATTCAGAACCATATCAAAATTGTACTGATACTGCCTAACACAGGCAACCATTAGGTCCTTCCAAGAATGGACTCGGGAAGGTTCCAAGTTAGTGTACCAGGTAACAGCTACCCCAGTAAGACTTTCTTGGAAGGAATGTATCAGCAATTCCTCATCTTTTGCGTATTCCCCCATCTTCTGACAATACATCTTTAGATGGTTCTTGAGACAAGTAGTCCCCTTGTACTTGGGAATGACCATGTTTGGGTATTAGGAACAACTTTTCTAGGTTAGCAAAGGCATAATCTTCACCTCCTTCAATGGCCCTGAGCCTTTCCTTTAGATGATCCAACTTTCCCATTCCTGCCATAGTCATGAGGGTTTTTATCCGCTGTGGAATGCAAGAGGTGCAGTTGTGGGTGATACTGAGGGCCCTCCAAAGTGTTTTGCAGGGGTATACCACCAACTGCTTGCCCTTCAGCAGCATATCCGAGGCAAGGCTCGAAGTTGGCTAGATCGTGGTGGGGAATTTCATGTGTCTCCTCCATGGGTCGAGAGACATGTGCATGATCAGATTGAGGTTGTTGGCTCTTAATGAGTATGGGAGTGGAGTTATTGACATCCTCATTGGGAATGTACACCACATTGGTTGGTGTATAGTTTGGGAGGCAAACCATATGGCGGGAAGGCGTGCTTGTTTTGAATTTGCACATCATGGGGTCATCCGTACTTCCCAAATCTTTGCCTACCATATTTGAGGTTGGATGATTCATTTGCTTGAGGCCGGATGGGGACGTCGGGTTCACCTTAGCAACAACGCTGGTAGCGGTAATTGCAACCGCATTGGCTTCCATTATCTTCTTCACGCTCATCATGGCCTCCATCATTGTGGCCATTTTCTCTTTAATGGCCTCCATGTCGGCCTTCATATTCTCTTGTGTCTTCTCTACTTCACCCATTACTCTAGCTCTAGCACAAGTTCGGTGAGGATGCCGTAAAGCATGTTTTTTTCTTTTTTATAACAATGATTAAGTTCATTTTATTTTATTTTTCAAGGAAAGAATGCAACGAGCAATGCAACCAATGAAAAGCATGGATGCATGCGAATGATGTACAGTTGAAGTATTGCGAATTTTTACGCAAGATATGGGGTTGAATCAATTTAGATTTTCAACATGGTCCATGACATCTTTGTCAAGGTGAAACTGGAAGTAACAAGGACATCAATAATCCTAAATATGTTTGGCAGTAGACGAAGCAGTGATGTGACTCGATTCATCTTTTGCCCCAATTTTGCAAGATGGTTACTTCCATATTTCAACTTGACTTGATGAACCTTTTTGTAAAAGCATGAGCTTGGTTCAACCCTATAATCCAAGGAATGGCAATTCTGATCGCCAATACTTCAACAACATCTCATAGGGATGAATGACTCGGGCATACTTTAAGCTTATGCATGGAAAATGTAATTATGAAATTGAGATGCCCGAAGAAACACCATTTCCTAGTTAACCATGCATTAAGTACCATGTTCAATTATTTTGTTTTTAAGTGAAATGGGTTTATGATCCCAACATGGTTGGCTCGTGGTGCCTAACACATGAAACTAAGAATGTAGTGTGAAGTTTCACGCTTCCCCCTTTTTTGTTTTTGTTTTGTAGAGGAAAACGCAAGGATGAGCAAACATGAAAACAAATGGTATGCAATTTTGCAGATCAAAAAGTTTGTTGAACGCATATGCATGATGATGCCATGACTCATGCAAAATGTGAGGCTGGAATATGATAACGGACAAATGCAGGATATGTCCATTATGATGTTATGAAGAGATGCTTATGCGATGCATGATATGAATGCATTTTACGGACACGAGAGCCCGGAAAATTATCTCTTCTTACTTGCGCATTTGGGGGCGCAGTGCCCCATGTGTACAATTAAGAAGGTGATATGGACCTTCCGGCTTCCCGTGACAAAGGACGAGACCAACATACAATGCATGCTAGAGATAAAATGTAGGAGTGATTTGATTTGCACAAGCTTTTTGGAGTAGAAACATGGGACC
This sequence comes from Glycine soja, assembly GCF_004193775.1. NCBI lineage: Eukaryota > Viridiplantae > Streptophyta > Magnoliopsida > Fabales > Fabaceae > Glycine > Glycine soja. Next base: position 22,826,934 of record NC_041006.1, read on the forward strand.
AACTCATTTTATTTCAAAAAAGAAGTCGTATCCAGTCAAGGTCTGAGAGACCATACAAGTTTCCTAACGATTTCTAATTATGTGGGCCATTAAGTCTATCATATGCTGACAATAGCCGAGAAGCCCATGAATCTCTTCGGGGGTGGAGTAGGTGTTTGCCATTGCCTTGGCCTTTGGCTAACAAGCGGGGAAGTTCTTGACTCCCGTTCAAGGTAAGAGCAAACCGGTCCATCCACATGGTTGCCTCTTGGTGTAAAGAGTCGATCACCCTTCCTCTAGCCTCTTTTTCCGCATATATTTGAGCATACTCATCCGCGATTCTATGCTCGTGGGCCGTGGCTAGACCTAACTCTTCTTGGTACTTGGCGATGATAGCTAACATGTTGGTCTCTGTCTCGCATAAACGCTGAGACAAGCTTCTTTTGGACCTTGAACAAGCAATCAACTCCTCTTTCAGAACCATGCTATGTGCTCGCGACTGGTCCCTTTCTTCCCTTCGAAACTTGAGTTCACTATTGCTACCCCATAGAGCTCCGCGAATTTTGTTCCGGCCATACTCTTCCTTGCGAGCCCTCTTGGTCTCTTGTTCAAGGGCTCTTGCAGTAATTGCAATCTCTTCCCGTAACCCGGCACACTCCTTCCGAACGTGTGTAGCGGCCAACTTGAACTTCTCCTTGGCAAGTTTTGCCTTTCCTAACTCGCTTTTGAGAGTTTGGACTTCTTCGTCCTCTTCCGGTGCTTCAAAACTCTCTTCGCTGACGACTTTTAACTTGGCGAGCCAATCTAAACCTCGTATATGAACTTTCAGCCATTCGTGGTACCCACCAATGATGCCATTACGAATGCCTCTAAGCTCTTGATCTTTCCTTAACGGGGTTTCCCAGGCCTTATGGATTCTTTGTATAGTCTTGGAACTTTGTGCGCCGAGATCCCTCACAAGGAAAGGAGACATGCTTTCTTCCGTCGGTGCTCCCCTCATGGGGTACCCTAGTTGTCTTATAGCGAGCGCGGGATTGTAGTTAATACAACCCCTCGTTCCTACCAGCGGAATGTTTGGGTATCCTCCACATGAGAAAAGGACTCCTTCTTTTCCTTCCTTCCATCGGGGGAACCAACTGATTGTTCTACCTCCTATCCCGGCCAAGAGCTGGTCCCAATCTATTCTCCTCTTTTCAGTGCACGAGCGATGGCTCAGGAGCGGACATGGATGTCTTGTGTCTTGTCGGAACAAGTGCGAAACCAACCAAACACAGAGGGCGGGTAAGCAACAGATGATCCGTGCGCTACTCTTTTCGCACCTTCGGTCAAATGTGTCCAATAGATTTGCCAAGACAGCTACCACCGGACTTTCCTTGCTATGGTGGTAGGCAAGGAAAGCGTCGATTGCTGCTAGGTCTACCAAACCATCCACGTTTGGAAAGAGGACGACTCCCAAAAATTAGCAAAGCTAACACATCCATAAACGGGACCCAGTCTCCTTGATTGGCCATACCCCTCGCCTTGTCTTCTAGGTACCTCTGTGGTAGGCCCGCTATGCCGTTCCGAGTCTGTTTTATGCGGTCCAAACCTCTTGCTGAATCCTTGACCACAGTTGCAATTCTGCTCAAAGAGGGGAGACACCCGGAGGAAAGGTATGGTTTTCTTCCCCCGAGAGGACACCCTAGAATTTCCTCAAATTCTTCAATGGTTGGTACCAATTGGAAGTCTCCGAATGTGAAGCATCTCAAAGGCTGGTCGTAGTATTGGGTAAGTGATACAATGGCTTCTATGGACACCTCTGCTATGGTTAACTCTAAGATCTTTCCGTAAGTCTTGCGGAAGGCTTGCATTTGGAGGGGTTCCATCAACCGCCCTAATTCCTTGATGCTGGTGGTATCTAGGCTTTCGACCTTGACTTGGTAGAACCTCTTGCCGGTTTGATTTGTTCCCATGCTTACTAAAGTGAGACAAAAGCTGGTGCAAATCAAAACTCCGATATCTCATGGGTGGGATGGATGAATGCATGATGGAATGCATATGACACAGATGCAATCTAGGAATGCGGGGGTCCGGGGAATTTGTCCCCTTCTTAGATACGACGTCTAGGGGTAGCGAAATGCCCCAACGCACGTTTTTAAGAAGGCGACACGGACCCTCCGTTGGTTTGTTTACAGTAGGGATCAAGACAGAACCCATATGCAATGCCTATGCAAAAGACACAATGCGGGAATGTGCACAGTATGACAATATTTACCGAACATAAGCAAAAGGGTATATGATACTCATGCATGGCAGTGTGAAAAATGGCACGCAGCGTGTTTGCTTCGTGCCCCTATTTAAGGGACCTATAAGGGAGAGAACTAACTAGGCTTTTAGCAATAATCCCCAAGGTAGTTATATCTCTCTTGATGGTTTCTAGAGGTATCATCCCCTTTGAAGAACATATTGTAGCAGTAGGGACTACTAGCAACAATAGGTTTTCAAAGAGAAAAGCTCTAGATGAGGGTTCACTGTAATCAAGCAAGTCGGAGACCTAGCATGATCACAGATTCACCTCCACTCCTTATGTTCCCATGAACCCGGGTATAGGGCCCTTTTTCATTCACAGTGTGTGCAAATAGTGTTAGTGTTTGTGTGCATCAAATGAATAAATATTTACCTCATGCACACATTCTAAAACACACTAAAAGCAACAAAAAGTTTATATACACAAGAACATAATGAAAGGAAACCAACAAAGGAGAAAGTCATGATAAACATTGCACAAGATTAAATGGCCTAACTCTCTAAAAAACAGTCCCCAGTGGAGTCGCCAACTGTCGCAACCTGCCCTTCGGCGGGAGGGCGACGCGAGACTCGCGGGATGCGTGTTCCACGAAAGGAATACGCGCGGAGTCGCCACCAACGTTTATTTGAGGAAAACGTCGGAAAAACCGGAAAAGACGCGATCTACGAACTTTTTAGTGAAAGGTTCGGGAGTTGTATTTACGCACGGGGAAGGTATTAGCACCCCACACGCCCGTCCCAAGGGACGGCAGCCTTTAATCGAATGTGCAAACATGACTTTGATTTTTATGTTCCCTTTTATGTTCTTATATCCTTTATACCCTTTTTATATTTTCCTTTTTTGTGGTCGACAAGGGTGTTTCCCTTTGCTCCTACGTATTCCTCAATTTGGGATGAGAAAATCAGACCTACGTAGTTCTTTCGGAACAAAGTGTTTGGTTAAGTTGTTTTTGTCTTTTTTGCAAAATATGTTTTTATTGAACAAAAGGTCATTTAAGGTGTTGAACCATGAAACGGTTTTTTGAAAGGGGAGAAACGTTAAGGCTTTGGACCATTAACGATCTCTTGTTTTTGAAAGGAGAGAAACGTTAAGGCATTGGACCATTAACGATCTCTTGTTTTTGAAAGGAGAGAAACGTTAAGGCATTGGACCATTAACGATCTCTTGGGGTGGTCGACAAAAGCGAGGCTTTTGCTCCTACGTATCCTCAATGAGGAACTCAGACCTACGTAGTTCTTTCTTATCAAGTGATTCTTTTTTACTTAAGTGGTGATCATTTTAAGGCGTTGGACCTTAAAAATGATCCATTTTACTTAGTGAGAAATTGAAATGACAAACTTCAAAAGCCTATTTTTGTGGACGAGCTTGACTAGGCGAGTTGATTTTAGCCTTAGTTTCACTTTAGTTATTAATCAATTCGATTAAGAATGAGAAATCCCAAAGAGAAAACGTCCGATTGATTTTCCGCTTTATTTTACTAAAAGATGTCTTTTTGATTATTATATTATTTTTTACCTCTTTTTGATTTCCAACGTGGTTACGGCACGACCGAACGGTCGGAATTTATTTTAACCGAAGTTAATGGATAATACAATTCAAACGTTCGGTGGAAATTTATTTTATTTTTAAGTTAAGCGAGAAATGACTTAAGTAAAATGGCTTAAGCACGTCAACAGGGGGTATAAAAAGTAAACAAAACGAGAATAAGAATGCACGAAACACAATGTGGACCGCTATGGGTACATAGAATGAATCGAAAAGCTTGGTTCGAGGTACTTACCCGTTGAAGATCGAAGAACAATGAAGAACGAATGAAGAACGTCGAAGAACGGTTGAAACCTTTGCGAAATTCTTCACGGAAAACGTTACGGAAACGTTTCGGAAGCGCCTCGGCTTAGATTTTCTTCACGGAAACAATTTTTCCAAGCAAATTCGAAAGAGAGAGAAGTGCCTAAGGGGCTGAACCCTTCCTTCTTGCTTTCCTCCCCTATTTATAGCAAAATAGGGGAGGTGGTTGCCGCCCAGCTCGCCCAGGCGAGCAGGGTTGCTTCCTCCAGAAGCAACCGCCTTCTGGAGGAATATTCCAGAGGGCCCAAGTGGGCCTGGGTGCTATTTGCACCCCCATTTTTACTAAGTACACCCCCCTCTGCTGTTTTTTTGGTGATTCTTTTTTCGTAAAGTTACGGAAACTTACGAATTTCGTAACGATACTTGTTTTCTTTCCATAATGTTACGGAACCTTGCGGATTACATAATCATCCCCTTTTTGACTTACGGAATGTTACGGAACCTCACTTAATTATGCAACGATGCTTCCATTTGATTTCCGGTGTGTCACGGAAACTTACGGATTGTGCATCAATATTTTTTGGTTTTTCGGCATGTCCTGGAATTTCACAAATTGCCTAATGATGGGTGCCAAGCACCTCACGAGGACCAAAGAATGGTCGCACGTCATCGAGCAAAGGTCCCCGGACGAAATTAGGGTATGACAGATAGTAATAATTACTGTGAATTTAAAGGATACTCGACTGCCTTGCAGCGACGTTTTCCCCTTGACCAGCGCCGGGAAGGGACGACGATCTGTTGGTCGTGACCCTATCCTCTATTTGCATCCGTCCCTAAGCACCTGAAAGTAGGAAACAACAATGCATGGCAAATCGTGACCGCGTCGTCGTCTTACCTTGGTTGATTTCTGCCGTTAACTTCGTCTCGACTTCTGACCGTGGCCTAAGACGATTCTGCTCCTGTTATCACAAAATATGCATGTGTATGCGCATGCATGAATGTTTTCAATGCAATGATCTTCTTAGTGAAAGCTGGTTAGGTTCGGTTTTAATTAAGCGTTTGGGGCACCCCATGAACTGAGCGAAAACGGCTCAGGTTATTACAAACTAACACAAGGTTTAAAACCAAAGTGAGGACTGAAGCCTCAACCCATGTTCTCTTCTTTTAAAGAAACATGACGAGACAATTACAGCGGATGGGAATCCTTGGAGGAAACCAAGAAGAACAAAAACTCAAAAATAAAAAGAACATGCAGCGGTTCCCTCAATTGCCCCAGACTTCAAGCGTAATATCGCTTAACGACATCGGAGTTCACGAGCGAGGGTAGTTCCTCACCATCCATGTTGGTGAGTACCAGAGCCCCCCCAGAAAAAGCCCTTTTCACAATGAAAGGTCCTTCGTAATTCAGGGCCCACTTCCCTCGATTATCTTTAACAGCGTGGGATATCTTTTTCAGCACAAGGTCCCCCTTGTTGAACTTGCACGGGCGTACCTTCTTATCGAACGCGTTCTTTATCCTTTGTTGATACAGGCGCCCATGGCTCATGGCCGTCAAATGCTTACCTTCAATAAGGTTGAGTTGGTCGTAGCGTGTTTGAGCCCACTCTGACTCTTCTAGGCCTGATTCCGCTAGTATCTTCTGGGAAGGGACCTCTACCTCAAATGGGAGTACCGCTTCCATCCCATAAACCAAGGAATACGGCGTTGCCCCAGTAGAAGTTCGTACCGAGGTTCTATATCCGTGCAGGGTGAAAGGCAGCATCTCATGCCAATCTTTGTATGACACTATCATCTTCTGAATAATCTTCTTAATATTTTTATTTGCAGCCTCTACAGCCCCATTCATCTTTGGCCGATAACAGGTGGAGTTATGATGCTGGATCTTGAAATCCCCGCACATTTCCTACATCATTTTGTTGTTCAGATTGGTGCCATTGTCAGTAATGATCTTCCTAGGGAGTCCGTATCGACAAATCAGTTCCTTCTTTATGAATCTGACCACCACACTCCTCATGACATTGGTATAAGAAGCCGCTTCGACCCATTTGGTGAAGTAATCTATCGCCACAAGAATGAAGCGATGACCATTCGAAGCTTTGGGTTCGATGGCCCCAATGACATCTATCCCCCACATGAAAAAGGCCAAGGGGTGGACATGACATTTAGAGGATGTGGCGAAACATTGACATTGTCCGCGTATGCTTGACATTTATGACATTTCCTTACATGAGCGCAACAATCGCTTTCCATAGTGAGCCAGTAATAATTGGCTCTAAGGATCTTCTTGGCCATAGCATGCCCATTGGCATGTGTTCCAAATGAACCCCCGTGGATTTCCTCAATCATGTAGTTCGCCTCTTTGGCATCTACGCATCGTAGGAGGGTCATGTCGTGGTTTCGTTTGTACAAGATGGTACCACTCATAAAGAAACCAGTAGCCAATCTCATTAACGTTCTTTTGTCATTGTCGGAAATCCCTGGTGGATATTCTTTGTTCTCAACATATTGTTTGATGTCGAAATACCACGGTTTCCCATCTCGCTCTTCCTCTATCGCACAACAATGTGTCGGCTTGCCCCGAGATCTGAATTCAATGTACGGCAGATCCCCGTGTAGGGCAAGTTGAAACATGGATGCCAAGGTGGCCAATGCATCGGCCATTTGGTTCTCTTCCTGAGGTATGTGGTGGAAATAAATGTCGTCAAAGAATTCGGCTAACTTCAAGATATGAGTTTGATAGAGTATCAACTTCGGATCCCTAGTTTCCTATTCTCCTCTCAACTGGCGTATTACCAAAGCCGAGTCTCCATACACTTTGAGTAGCTTTACGTCAAAATCAATGGTCGCTTGAATCCCAAGGGCGCACGCTTCATATTCAGCCATATTGTTGGTACAATCGAAACCTAGCCTGGCCGTGAAAGGAATACACTGATCATCCGGGGATACAAGGACTGCCCCTACTCCATGGCCCAAAGCATTAGATGCCCCATCGAAGCAAACAATCCATTTGTCTATGTCCTCGTGCGTCCGCTTCTCTTCGAATAGGGCCATGATGTCTTCATCCGGGAACTCAGGGTGCATCGGCCGATAATCTTGGAGGGGTTGTTGGGCCAAATAATCTGCCAAGGCGCTTCCCTTTATCGCCTTTTGGGTGACATACACAATATCGAATTCAGATAGTAGTACCTGCCACCTAGCGATTCGTCCCGTGAGGGCCGGTTTCTCAAAGATGTATTTCACGGGATCCATTTTGGAAATAAGCCACATGTTATGACTGAGCATGTACTACCTAAGACGATGTGACGCCCATACCAGGGTGCAGCACGTCCTTTCCAGCATTGAGTAATTCATCTCACACGCGGTAAACTTCTTGCTTAGATAGTAAATGGCTTGTTCCTTTTTCCCAGAGTCATCGTGCTGACCCAACACGCACCCCATAGACTCGTCTAACACAGTCATGTACAGGAAAAGAGGTCTTCCTGTTACAGGTGGCATGAGCACTGGGGGGTTTGCGAGGCTCTGTTTGATCTTCTCGAAGGCCTCTTGGCAGTCGCTGTTCCACAAGACCGCCTGGTTCTTACGCAATAGCTTGAAGATGGGCTCACATGTAGGGGTGAGTTGCGAGATAAATCTCGCGATGTAATTCAACCTGCCCAAGAAACCTCGAACCTGCTTCTCCGTGCGTGGCTCTGGCATTTCAAGAATGGCCTTCACTTTCTCGGGATCTATCTCTATCCCTTTCTGGCTCACGATAAATCCTAGCAACTTCCCCGATTTTACCCCGAAGGTGCACTTGGTTGGGTTTAGTTTCAGTTGGTATTTTTGCAGCCTTCCAAACAGCCTACGCAGATTGACAAGGTGTTCGTCCTCAGTCCGAGATTTGGCAATCATGTCATCTACATAGACCTCTATCTCTTTATGCATCATGTCATGGAACAACGCTACCATGGCACGCTGATAGGTTGCCCCATCATTTTTCAGCCCGAAGGCCATCACTTTGTAGCAGAACGTTCCCCATAGGGTGACAAAAGTAGTCTTCTCCACATCTTCGGGTGCCATCTTTATCTGATTATACCCTGAGAAACCATCCATAAAAGAGAAAAGGGCGAACTTGGCTATATTATCTACCAGTATATCAATGTGTGGCAGGGGAAAATTGTCTTTAGGACTGGCTCGGTTTAAGTCCCGACAGTCTACGCACATTTGCACTTTGCCGTCCTTTTTTGGGACCGGGACAATGTTGGATACCCACTCCGGGTATCGAGCTACAACTAAGAAACCCGCATCGAACTGCTTTCTCACTTCTTCTTTGATTTTTAAAGACATTTTGGGTCTCATCCTTCGTAGCTTTTGCTTAACCGGGGAAGACCCAGGATTCAATGGCAACTTATGCTGCACAATGTCGAGGTCCAGACCTGGCATGTCTTGGTAAGACCACGCAAAGACGTCTTGATATTCTTCAAGAAGGGTTATCAAGCCTTGGCGGATAGGTGCAGTCATACTGGCTCCTACTTTCACTTCTTTCTTTCCCTCTCCGGTCCCTAAGTTTATCATTTTGGTTTCCTCTTGGTGAGGCTTTATTTCGCGCTCTTCCTGAGCGATCAACCTCTCCAACTCTGGTGAAAGGACATCCTCCTCCTCCTCTTCGTTTATTGCTTGGCTTACTTCTCGGTCAAAATCGATTATCAAACCCTCGTTGTTAGGATCCTTAAAGAATCGACCCTCATATCTATACCAATCAAGACAAAAGAAACAAAAACATGCAAAATGGTATGAGAAAAGGTGGAACTGCAAGAACAGATGAAACAAGATCTCTTTGTTATTTAATAAGGTAGTTTTCACAAAACAAAAGAGAAAAGAATCTATAGCCTCTAATTACATTGAATCAGCGGTATAGACCTCTGACTGGCTTATCACGCGCCAGTTCCCCACTTGGGAATCGGGATGGCTTGGTCGCACGAAACTTGGCGGGTCTTATGGAGACTCCTCTCCTATTGCCGCCACCTCTTCCTCGAACATTATCCCAGCACTGGTGAAACACTAACTAACTTGGTCGGGCCATGCCCTATCTGCCCGGAGTCTTGACGGTGCATTCCTCCTTCCCGGCATCCCGGGTTCATACCCCAACCCATATTTGTACGAGTTTCCCCTAATGTCGACCACATCGGCATTCCCGAGGTCGTCCTTGCCTAGACCCATAGAGGCACAACTAACCCATGCTTGAGCATCACCCATGCCACCATTATGGCCGCATTAGAGAGAGAAGGCAGCAACGGACTCATTTCCATAGAGGCACAACTCACCACCTCAAAGGAATGGAAAGCTATTTCCAATGATTCTTCCGCTGCTTCTACATATGGTGTGGAGGAGGGGCAGCTCACCAACATATCCTCTTTGCCTGACACTATCACCAAAAGTCCACCAACCGCGAATTTCAATTTCTGGTGAAGCGTCGAAGGGACCACTCCTAGCGCATGAATCCAGGGTCTCCCCAAGAGGCAGTTGTAGGCGGGATTTATGTCCATCACTTGAAAAACCACATTGCAAGTGTGGGGGCCTATCTGAATGGGGATGTCGATTTCCCCCATCACTTCCCGCCGACTACCGTCAAAGGCTCGTACCACCATCGAACTTGGTTTTAGACGTGACGCATTAAAAGGAAGTTTCTCCAAGGTGGTCTTTGGCATCACATTTAAACTTGAACCATTGTCGATGAGTACCTTAGCGACGACATGGTCCATACATCTGACAGACACATGTAGAGCCTTGTTGTGCCCTCTCCCCTCAACGGGAATCTCTTCTTCTGCAAACGCGATATAGTTATTGGTAGTTATATGAGGCTCGAAGTTTATGAGCAGTTCGAGCAAAGAGATCCTTGCTGGAGTTTTATTCAGTTGCTCAACTACTTTAAACTCGTTTTGTTGGATGAGACGAAGGAACTCATGAGCCTTTTCCAAAATCACCGTCTTTCCTTGAAGACCTTCTTTCTTTTCAGCTCTTTTTACCACCGAAGGATCCACTTCTTTTGAGGGGGTGGCCACGTCTGTGGGCTCTTGGATCATGGGTGCTTTCCCCTTGGAGGAAAATTCTGCCGAGTGAGGGGGAGCGAACACCCGGCCACTTCCGGTTATGCCACTAAGGCCGGTGATGTTGGTCACCTTGGCTGACAAGGAGTCAACTTCGGTTGCAACTCTTTCTCCAAAAGCGAGAGGGGTATACTTCCACGGAATGACATTATTGCTTTGATGTGCAAACGGCGTTGGCTTGGGTGCTGTTGGGGGGTACATGGGCCTAGGGTCAGTCCCATTCCTAGTGAAACATATTACTAGGGCTTTGGGGGTTGGGGGAACCTTCTTTTCTTCCGACTACATGCAAATCTATGGTTCTTCCCTATCTCCCTTGGACACTTCGAGCTGCCCCCAGTCCATGAGCCGTTGAAGTAACTCTTCCACCGCGGGACAGGTTTCCATGTCGTGTGATTCCCCGAGATGAAACAAACATTCGTCGCTTTCGTCTCCACCACGAGAGACCATGCATGCTGCTTGCAGCAACTGGTAGATGAATCATCTAGACGTAGCCACATCTTCTAATCTCTTTGCCCCTGACGGCCCATCCTTTTCGATGGCATTTATGCTAGTCCCTCCATGACTGGCTAGCAGATTGGTTTTAACTTTGGGGTCCTCCTCTTGGAATGATAGCCAGCCGGCATTTATTAGGTGTTGCACCTTATAATTGAACGGCAGGCAAGAGTCAATGTTGTGTCCGGGGGCTCCACTATGGTATGCGCACTTGGCATTCGAGTTGTACCACTTGGGGTATGGTGGCTGGAAGACCTTCCCGGGTATGGCCACCACCAAATGATTTTCCAATAATGAGGGCCACAACTCGGAATATGCCATGGGAATAGGAGAGAACTCGTCTTTCGGGGGGCGCCATGCATTGTTATAGCTCGTGCCAGGATTTGTATTATTGGCCGGCCGGGGAGTGGGCGGAGCTGTGTGTTGGGCAGGCATCTTTTCTATTGCGGGAGGCCCTTCTACTTGAGTTGGGAGGGAACTTCTGGCTCAGATCGAAAATTTCGGATGGTTGTGCTGGTATAAGTTTTGGGCATTTTGGGGCGCTTTCATCCATGATGGGGCGGTGGTGACCGCGTGGGTATCTCCTTCCTTTTTCCGCGTGCCCACCACTAAGGCTCTTCTGTTGTTGTTGGGGGCAACGTTGGAGGCATATTCAAACTTGCCTTTTCTCAGTCCGGACTCGATTCTTTCTCCGGCAAAGAAGAGGTCTGCAAAGTTAGCTGGCATGTATCCTATCAGCTTCTCGTAGTAAAACGTAGGCAACGTATCTACCATAATCATGATCATCTCCCTCTCAGTCATGGGCGGGACGACTTGGGTTGCTAGGTCTCTCCACCTTTGAGCATATTCTTTAATGGACTCATGTTCCCGCTTGGTCATGCCCTGAAGTTGGTTCTGATCAGGAGCCATATCCGTGTTGTATTGGTACTGCCTAATGAAGGCAGTTGCCAAGTCTTTCCATGACCGGATCTGAGAAGCTTCCAGATTGGTATACCACGCCACTGCTGCTCCGGCTAAGCTGTCTTGAAAGAAGTGCATCAACAGCTTTTCGTCTGTAGAATATGCCCCCATCCTTCGGCAATACATCCGAAGATGACCTTTTGGACACATCGTCCCTTTGTATTTATCAAAATCTGGTACTTTAAACTTGGGAGGGATGACGATGTCAGGTACCAGACATAGATCTGCTAAATCCGAGAACGGGTAGTTGCCGAGGCCTTCTACCGCTCTCAGCCTCTCTTCAAGTAAATCAATCTTTCCCTTATCTTTTGCAAAGGGAATGAACTCTTTAACGGGTGCGAGTGGAGACGGGACGTGGCGGACTATGTTTGGTTGGGTTAATTCATGGGGGGCCGGATCCTTGAGGGGAAGTAGAGGACCTAGATGGGCATCTCCTTCATCATCTTCTTGCAGAGGATAGTCGGCATGAGGTGGGAGTTGCCCCTCAAAGGTAGGGGCTTGGCTCAAATCGTCTGGAGCGGTACGGGGGGTGAAGTCCGGAGGCAAACAATAAGGGTAGGCTTGAGGACTATACCTCCGATCGAAAACCGTCGTGTTTCTGTCTCGGTCCAAGTTTATTGCAGGCTGTAGCACCGGTTCCGCTTCCCTAGCTGTATTGGAAGCGGCCACCGTAGCATTATCTTCTATAGTTTTCTGAAGCTTTAGCATGGCCTCTGTGATAGAAGCCATTTGATCTTTTAAGGCCGATAGGTCGGCCTTCATCTGTTCTTGCACTCCCTCTTCATTATCCATCTTTCTGGATCGAGTATTATAGGGGTGCCTTTGCGCTTTTTTAGTTATGGTGAGTTCCCTATAGAAACAAACAATGGTGAGTATGCCACCAAAACATGAATATGCTAATGAATTATCAGAGCACTTGGATCCACCTCAAGGCCTTTTTAAGATAACGTGATGAGTTTCAGAACTTCTCTTTTTATAAAAAGGAACAAAGTTTTTATCTAGCCAAGATCATACAAAAGTGTTACAACAGAACCTAACGGTTTCTAATTATATGGGCCATCAAATCTATCATGTGTTGACAGTAATTGATTAGCCTGTGAATTTCCTCGGGGGCTGAACACACTTCAGCTATGGCCTTTGCTTCAGCTAGTAGTCGCAGGAGGTCTTGACTTCCATTTAAGGTCAAGGCGAACCTATCCATCCACATGGTCGCTTCTTGATGCAATGCATCAATCACCCTCCCACTTACTTCCTTCTCGGCGTATGCTTGTGCGAAGTCCTCTACTAGTTTTTGTTCATGGGTCAAAGACTGGTTTAACTCTTCTTTGTACTGCCCTATTATAGCTAGCATGCTTCGCTCCGTGGCTTCTAAGTGTTGGGCCAAACCCCTCTTGGATCTTGAGCAAGCAGCTAACTCTTCCTTTAAGATCATGCCATGTACCCGTGATTGGTCTCTTTCCTCTCTCCGGAGCTTGAGCTAATTGTTGCTACCCCACAAAGCTCCTCGGAATTTATCTCGACCATGCTCTTCCTTGCGAGCCCTCTTGGTTTCTTGTTCAAGGGCTCTTGCAGTAGCCGCGTTTTCCTCTCATAACTTAGTACACTCTTTCTGGATGTTTGTAGCGGCTGACTTGAATTTTTCTTTGGCGAGTCTTGCTTTCCCTAGCTCTAATTTTAGAGCTTGGACTTCTTCATCCTCTTCCGGAGCTTCAAAGTTCTCCTCGTTGATAACTTTCAACTTGGAGAGCCAATCTAACCCTCGCGTATGAACTCTTATCCATTCATGATAACCACCGATGATGCCATTACGGATGCCCCTAAGTCCTTTATCTTTCCTCAACGGACTTTTCCACGCCTTGTGGACTCTTTGTACAACCTTAAGACTTTGTGCGCCGAAATCTCACACAAGGAAAGGCGAGAGGCTCTCTTCCGTTGGTGCTGCCCTCATGGGGTACCCTAGCTGTCTTATGGCAAGTGCGGGATTATAGTTAATCAACCCCTCGTCCCTATCAACAGAACATTAGGGTAGTCCCCACATGAGAAAAGAACTCCCTCCTTTCCTTCCTTCCATCGAGGAAACCAGTTGATTGTGTTGCCTCCTATCCCAGCCAAGTGTTGGTCCCAATCGACTCTTCTCTTTTCGACGCACAAGCCATAACTTTGAAGCGGACACGGGTGTCTTATGTCTTGTTGGAATAGGTGCGAAACCAACCACACACAAAGAGCGGGTAAGCAGCAGACAATCCGTGCGTTGTTCTTCTCGCACCTTCGGTCAAATGTATCAAATAAGTCCGCCAAGATACCACTGGGCTCCCCTTGCTATGGTGATATGCAAGGAAAGCATTAATTGCGGCTAGATCCACCAAACCGTCCACGTTTGGAAAGAGGACAACCCCAAAGATCAGCAAAGCTAGTATATCTGCAAACGGGACCCATTCCTCTTGATTCGCCATATCCCTTGCCTTGCCTTCCAAGTATTTCCGCGGTAGGCCCACTACGCTGTTTCGAGTTTGCTTCATACAATCCAACTCTCTCGCCGAATCTCCAACCACAGCTGCAATCTTGCTTAAGGAGGGAAGAAACCCGAAGAAAAGATACGGTTTTCTCCCCCCCCCCCAAGAGGGCGTCCTAAAATCTCCTCAAATTCTTCAACAGTCGGTACAATTTGGAAGTCCCCAAACGTGAAGCATCTCAATGGCTGGTCATAATATTGGGCGAGGGATACAACATCTTCCGTAAATACCTCCGCTGCAGTCAAATCTAAAATCTTTCTGTACACTTTGCGGAAGGCTTGCCTTTGGAGCGGTCCCATCAATCGTCCTAACTCCTTAAGGCTGGTGACATCTAGGCCCTTAATCTTGACTTGATAAAATCTTTTTTCGTTTTGATTTGTCCCCATCATTTACCTAAAAAGGGGTGGATCAAGGATCCGATATGAATGATGCAATGCGCATGCATGAAACGGTAAGAAAAACAAGGGGTAAGTTACATGTACGAGACTGAAAAAAGACCCATCCTTTTTTAATACTATGTTCTAGGCGTTGCGGCGCCCCAACGTATGTGTCGCAACATGCCCTTTATATTTACCTATATATACACACTATTGCAAGGTGTTTTCCATGCTACCTCTATGAAATGTATCAAACATGGGGCAGCCCAAATTCGAGCAAAAACTCTCACAAGCAAGTCCTAATTTTCATGCTTTTCTAATTCTAAAACCAAAATTTGGGTTCTTAGCCATGAGTATGTTTCCTTGCATTGAAGCTACAAGTTTGGGTTCCTAAGCTTGGAATTGCATTTGGGCACCTATTTTGAATCTCCTATGCTGTCCCTACATATATAAAACAGTCCCACCATCCTAATTTTACAAAATCAAATTCATACGTCATTGGGGCATTTCACCGAGCACTTGGTGGGCGCATGTTTAGACATAAATCGCAAGAGAATGGGGGCAATGTGGCATGCCCCATTGCTTCAGAATACACCATAGGCCTAAAGCCTTCTCACACAAATCCTTAACTCAACAAATCAAGCATAAAAAGCAAACCAAAACTGCCCCACAAGCATGAGCATGTTCTCACAATTTAGAGCACCAAAATGAACAAAATGCACCAACGGAAAGCAAAAAACTCAAGGATTGAATACTTACTTGTTGGAGTGAGTAGAAACAACGAAAATGAAAGCAAAATGCAACCAAAAGTGGCTTAGGGGAGCAAAAACAGCAAGCCTTCGTGAATTCTCTCTTTTGAATGAGGGGGGGGAAGTTTTTGGGTACAAAAACGTTCCCCTCCCTCGTTTTTTATATTTTGAATGCAGGGGTTGCTCGCCCAGGCGAGCTCAGCTTGCCCAGGCGAGCTCAGCTTGCCCAGGCGAGCTCAACTCGCCCAGGCGAGCTAACCTACAAAAATTATCATTATTATTATTATTATTATTATTTTTGAAATACACTAACCATGCCTTCCCCCCCCCCCCTCTTATGGGTTAGCGTTTTGCCTACTTGAACCTACTTAAGTTAGAATTAGGCGTCGATTACTTATTTAAAAACAAACAATAGTAGTAAAATACTGCGAATTCAAAGGATACTGGGCTGCCTTGCAGCGACGTTCTCCGCTGGCCCAGTGCCGGGAAGGGACAACGAGTGGTCGGTCGTGACCCTATCCTCCATTTGCATCCGTGCCTAAGTACCTGCAAGTAGGGAGCAAACAATGTGCGGCCAATCGTGACCGGGTCATTATCTTACCTTGGTTGATTTCTGCCGTCAACTCGTCTCGACTTCTGACCATGGCCTAAGATGATTCTGCCCCTGTTACCACAAGATATGCATGTGTATGTGCATGTATGAATGTTCCTAATGCGATGACTTTCTTAGTGAAGGCCGGTTAGGTTCAATTTTAATTAAGCATTTAGGGCACCCCATGAACCAAGCAAAGAGGACTCGATTAAATACAAACTAAAACAAAGTTAAGACCAAAGTGAGGACTAAAGCCTCACCCATCTTCTCTTTTTAAAGAAACAAGACAAATACAGTGAACGGGAATCCTTAGAGGAAACCCACAAGAACGAGAAAAACTAAAAAAAAAAACAAAAAACATGCATCAGTCCTCTCGATTGCCCCAGACTTCAAGCGTAATATCGCTTAACGACATCGGAGTTCACGGGCGAGGGCAGTTCCTCGCCATCCATGTTGGTGAGTATCAGAGCACCCCCAGAAAAAGCTTTTTTCACCACGAAAGGTCCTTCGTAATTCGGGACCCACTTGCCTCGATTATCCTTAACAGCGTGGGACATCTTCTTCAGCACAAGGTCCCCCTCGTTGAACTTTCGCTGGCGTACCTTTTTGTCAAACGCGTTCTTTATCCTTCAATGATATAGGCGCCCATGGCTCATGGCCGTCAAAACGCTTACCTTCAATAAGGTTGAGTTGGTCGTAGCGTGCTTGAGCCCATTCTGACTCTTCAAGGCCTAACTCTGCTATTATCCTCTGAGAAGGAACCTCTACCTCAAATGGGAGTACTGCTTCCATCCCATAAACCAAGGAATACGGTGTTGCCCCAGTAGAAGTTCGTACCGAGGTTCTATATCCATGCAGGGCGAAAGGCAACATCTCATGCCAATCTTTGTATGACACCGTCATCTTCTGAACAATCTTCTTAATATTTTTATTTGCAGCCTCTACAGCCCCATTCATCTTTGGCCGATAAGGGGTAGAGTTATGATGCTGGATTTTGAAATCCTCGCACATTCCCTGCATCATCTTGTTGTTCAGATTGGTGCCATTGTCAGTGCTAATCTTCCTAGGGAGTCCATATCGACAAATCAGCTCCTTCTTTATGAATCTGACTACCACACTTCTCGTGACATTAGTATAAGAAGCCGCTTTGACCCATTTGGTGAAGTAATCTATCGCCACAAGAATGAAGCGGTGACCATTCGACGCTTTGGGTTCGATGGCCCCAATGACATTTATTCCCCACATGGAAAAAGGCCAAGGGGCGGACATAACATTCAGAGGATGTGGCGGAACATTAACATTGTCCACGTATGCCTGACATTTATGACACTTCCTCACATGAACGCAGCAATCTCTTTCCATAGTGAGGCAGTAATAACCGGCCCTAAGGATCTTTCTGGCCATCGCATGCCCATTGGCATGTGTCCCAAATGAACCCTCGTGGATCTCCTTAATCATGAAGTTCGCCTCTTTGGCATCTACGCATCGTAGGAGGGTCATGTCGTGGTTTCGTTTGTACAGGATGGTACCACTTACAAAGAAACCAGTAGCCAATCTCCTCAACGTCCTTTTGTCATTTTTAGAAATCCCGGGTGGATATTCTTTGTTCTCAACATATTGTTTGATGTCGAAGTACCACGGTTTCCCATCCCGCTCTTCCTCTATTGCATAACAATATGCCGGCCTGCCCTGAGATTTGAATTCGATGTACGGCAGATCCCTGTGTGGGGCAAGTTGAAACATGGATGCCAGGGTGGCTAATGCATCAGCCATTTGATTCTCTTCCCGAGGTATGTGGTGGAAAGAAATGTCGTCAAAGTACTTGGCTAACCTCAAGATGTGAGTTTGATAGGGTATCAACTTCGGATCCCTAGTTTCCCATTCTCCTTTCAACTGGCGTATCACCAAAGCTGAGTCTCCATACACTTTGAGTAGTTTAACATCAAAATCAATGGCCGCCTGAACCCCGAGGGCGCATGCTTCGTACTCAGCCATATTGTTGGTACAATCAAAACCTAGCCTAGCCGTGAAAGGAATACACTGATCATCCGGGGATACAAGGACTGCCCCTACTCCATGGCCCAAAGCATTAGATGCCCCATTGAAGCAAACAATCCATTTGTCTATGTCCTCGTGCGTCCGCTTCTCTTCGAATAGGGCCATGATATCCTCATCTGGGAACTCAGGGTGCATTGGCCGATAATCCTGGAGGGGTTGCTGGGCCAAATAATCTGCCAAAGCTCTTCCCTTTACCGCCTTTTGGGTGACATAAACGATATCGAATTCAGATAATAGTACCTGCCACCTAGCGATTCATCCCGTGAGGGCCGGTTTCTCGAAGATGTATTTCACGGGATCCATTTTGGAAATAAGCCACGTGGTATGGCTGAGCATGTACTGCCTGAGCCGATGTGATGCCCATACTAGAGCACAACACGTCCTTTCCAGCATTGAGTAATTCATCTCACATGCGGTAAACTTCTTGCTTAGATAGTAGATGGCTTGCTCCTTTTTCCCAGAATCATCGTGCTGACCCAACACGCACCCCATAGACTCGTCCAACACGGTCATGTACAAGAAAAGTGGTCTTCTTGTTACAGGTGGCATGAGCACCAGGGGGTTTGCGAGACTCTGTTTGATCTTCTCGAATGCCTCTTGGCAGTCACTGTTCCACATGACTGCCTGGTTCTTACGTAATAGCTTGAAAATGGGCTCACAGGTAGGGGTGAGTTGCGAGATAAATCTCGCGATATAATTCAACCTGCCAAAGAACCCCTGAACCTGCTTCTCCGTGTGTGGTTCCGGCATTTCAAGGATGGCCTTCACTTTCTCGGGATCTATCTCTATCCCTTTCTGACTTACGATAAATCCCAACAACTTTCCCGACTTTACCCCAAAGATACACTTGGTTGGGTTTAGCTTCAGTTAGTATTTCCGCAACCTTCCGAACAGCTTACGTAGATTGACGAGGTGTTTGTCCTCAGTCTGAGATTTGGCAATCATGTCATCTACATAGACCTCTATTTCCTTAAGTATCATGTCATGGAACAATGCCACCATGGCACGCTGATAGGTTGCCCCAGCATTTTTGAGCCCGAAGGCCATCACTTTATAGCAGAACGTCCCCCATAGGGTGACGAAAGTGGTCTTCTCTACATCTTCGGGTGCCATTTTTATTTGATTATACCCTGAGAAACCATCCATAAATGAGAAAAGGGCGAACTTAGCTGTATTATCTACCAATACATCAATGTGTGGCAGAGGAAAATTGTCTTTAGGACTAGCTTGGTTTAAGTCCCGATAGTCTACACACATTCGAACCTTGCCGTCCTTTTTCGGGACCGGGACAATGTTGGCCACCCACTCCGGGTACCGCGCCACAGCTAAGAAACCCGCATCGAATTGCTTACTTACTTTTTCTTTGATCTTCAAAGACATATCAGGTCTCATCCTTCGTAGCTTTTGTTTAACCGAGGAAGACCCGGGATTCAACGGTAACTTATGTTGCACAATGTCGGGATCCAGACCGGGCATGTCTTGGTATGACCATGCAAAGACATCTTGATATTCTCCAAGAAGGGCTATCAAGCCTTGGCGGATAGGTGTGGTCATACTGGTTCCCACTTTTACCTCTTTCTTTTCCTCTCCGGACCCTAAGTTCACCAGTTCGATTCCTTCTTGGTGAGGCTTCATTTCACGTTCTTCCTGAGCGATCAACCTCTCCAACTCTGGTGAAAGGACGTCCTCTTCCTCTTCTTCGTTCATCATTTGGCTTACATCTCGGTCGAAATCGATCGCCAAACCGTCATTGTTAGGATCCTCAAAGAATCAACCCTCATATCTATACCAAACAAGACAAAATAAACAAAAACATGCAAAATGATATGAGAAAAGGTGGAACTGCAAGAACAGATGAAAGAAAATCTCTTCGTTTATTTAATAAGGTAGGTTTCACAAAACAAAAGAGAAAGGAAATCTATAGGCTCTAATTACATTGAATCAGCGGTATAGACTTCTGACTGGCTTATCACGCGCCAGTTCCCCACTTGGGAATCGGGGTGGCATGGTTGCACGAAATTTGGTGGGTCTTGAGGGAACTCCTCTCCTACTGCGGCCACTTCTTCCTCGGACACCATTCTGGCACTGGTGAAAGATTGGCTAAGACGGCCGGGCCATACTCTGTCTGCCCGAAATCTTGACGGCACATTCCTCCTCCCCGACATCCCGGGTTCGTACCCCAATCCATACTTGTACGGATTTCCCTTAATATCGACTACGTCGGCATTCCCGAGGCCGTCCTTGCCTAGACCCATTCCGGGCTAAAATCCGCTCCTGAGCATAACTCGTGCCACCATTATGGCTGCGTTGGAGAGAGAAGGTAGCAACGGACTTGGTTCCACAGAGGCACAGCTCACCACCTCGAAGGATTGGAAAGCCGTTTCCAATTTCTGGTGAAGCGTTGAAGGGACCACTCCCAGCGCATGAATCCAAGGTCTCCCCAAGAGACAGCTATAGGCGGGATTTATGTCCATTACTTGAAACACCACATTGCAAGTGTGGGGGCCTATCTGAATGGGAATGTCGATTTCCCCCATCACTTCCCACCGAGTACCATCAAAGGCTCGTACCACCATCGAGCTCGGTTTTAAATGTGACGCACTAAAAGGAAGCTTTTCCAAAGTGGTCTTCGGCATCGCATTCAAACTTGATCCATTGTCGATAAGTACCTTTGCAACAACATGGTCCATACATCTCACCGACACATGTAGAGCCTTGTTGTGTCCTCTCCCCTCAACGGGAATCTCTTCTTCTGCAAACGCGATATAAGTGTTGGTGGTTATATGATTAACGATGCCTTCGAAACCCTCCACTGAGATATCATGTGCTACATGGGCATCGTTAAGGACCTTTATCAACAGCGCACGATGAGGCTCGGAGTTTATGAGCAGTTCAAACAAAGAGATCCTTGCTGAAGTTTTATTCAGTTGCTCGACTACCTTAAACTCGCTTTGTTGGATGAGGCGGAGGAACTCATGGGCCTCTTCCAAAGTCACGGTCTTTCCTTGAAGACCCTCTTTCTTTTCAGCCCCTTTTACCACCGGAGAATCCACTTCTTTCGAGGGGATGGCTACGTCTGTGGGCTCTTGGACCATGGGCGCTTTCCCCTTGGAGGGCAACTCTGCCGAGTGAGGGGAAGCGAACACCCAACCACTACGGGTTACGCCACTGAGGCCGGAGATGTTGGTCACCTTGGCTGACAGGGAGTCAACTTCGGTTGCAACTCTTTCGCTGAACGCGGGAGGGGTATACTTCCACGGAACGGCCTTATTGCTTTGATATGCAAAAGGCGTTGGCTTGGGCGCTGTCCGGGGGTATATGGGTGTGGAGCCGATCTCTTTCCTAGTAAAACATATTACTAGGGCCTTCGGGGTTAGGGGAACCTTCCTTTCTTCTGACTGCATGCAAATATGTGGTTCCTCCTTCCCTCCTTTGGACACTTCAAGCTGCCCCCAGTCCATGAGCCGCTGAAGCAATTCTTCTACCGCGGGACAGGTTTCCATGTCGTGTGACTCCCCGAGGTGAAACAAACACTCGTCCCTTTCGCCTCCGCCACGGGAGACCATACACGCCGCTTGTAGCAATTGATAGATGAAGCGTCTGGAAGTAGCTATCTCTCCTAAACTCTTTGCCCGCGATGGCCCATCCTCTTCGATGGCGTTCACGCTAGCCCCTCCATGACTAGCTAGCGGATTAGTTTTAACATTTGGGCCTTCCTCTTGAAACGATAGCCAGCCGGCACTGATTAGGTGCTGCACCATATACCTGAACGGGAGGCAGGAGTCAATGTTGTGTCCGGGAGCTCCACTATGGTACTCACATTTGGCACCCGGGTCATACCACCTGGGGTAGGGTGGCTGGAAGACCCTCCCGGGTATGGCCACCACCAAATGATTCTCCAATAATGAAGGCCATAACTCAGAGTATGCCATGGGAATAGGAGAGAAGTTATCTTTCGGGAGTGGGCGCTGTGCATTATTATAGCTCGCGCCGGGGGCTGTATTGTTGACTGACCGGGGCGTGGCTGGAGCTGTGCGTTGGGTCGGCGTTCTCTCTGCCGCGGGCGGTCCTTTTACTTGAGTCAGGAGGGAACTCCCGGCTCAGATTGAAAAATTCGGGGGATTGGGCTGGTATGAGCTTTGGATATTTTGGGGTGCTTTCATCCACGTCGGGGCGGTGGTGACCGCGTGGGCATCTCCTTCCTTTTTCCTCGCGCCCACCACTGGGGCTCTTCTGTTGTTGTTGGGGGCCGCATTGGAGGCATATTCGAACTTGCCTTTTCTTAGTCCAGATTCAATTCTTTCTCCGGCGAAGACGAGATCCGCGAAGTTAGCCGGCGGGAAAGATGCGTGGAGTGCGAGGCGAGGTTTATGGGTGCGCTTCCCAAAGGAGGAAAGATGCGCGACGAGGTTTACGGGTGTGCTTCCCAAAGGATCAAAGATGCGCGGAGTCGCCACCAACATTTATTTGTGGAAAACGTCAGAAAAACCGAAGGAAACCGGTCAAAATGAAAATTCTAAGTTCGAGAGTTATATTTACGTTTGAGGAAGGTATTAGCACCTCTCACGTTTGTCTCAAAGGACAACAGCCTATTTTTTAGAATCGTGGAAATTGTGTTACCTTAACTTTTATTTCTTTTTATTTTTTTGAGGTCGACAAAAGCGGGGCTTTTGCTCCTACGTACCCTCCATCGAAGAGGAAATCTCAGACCTACGTAGTTCTTTCTTAAGAGTGAATCAAGCGATTCTTTTTACTTGAAAGGTGCTCATTTTAAGGCTTTAGACCTTAAAAATGATCCAGTTACTTGATAAGGAAAACTGAGATGATAAACTTTCAAACCCTTTTTAGTGACTTTTTTTGTGGATGAGCTTGACTAGGCGAATTGATTTTAGCCTTAGTTTCACTTTAGTTATTAGTCAATTCAATTAAGAATGAGAAATCCCAAAGAGAAAACGTCCGATTGATTTTTCGCTTCATTTTACTAAAAGGTATTTTTTTATTATTATATTATTATTTTACCTCTTTTTTTTATTTCCAACGTGGTTACAGCACGACCGAATGGTCGGAATTCATTTTAACATAAATTAACGGATATTACAAATCAAATGATCGGTGGAAATTTATTTTATTTTTTGATTAGGCGAGAAACGACTTAAATAAATGACAGAAGCACGTCAAAAGGGGGTACGGAAAGTAAATGAAACGAGAATAAAAGTACACGAAACAAATGGGGACCACCACGGGTACATAGAATGAATTGAAAAGTTCGATTTCGGGTACTTACCGGTTGAAGACCAAAGAACAATGAAGAACGAACGATGAATGTCGAATAACGGTTGAAAATCTTCGCGTAATTACTCGCGGAAACGTTACGGAAGCGCCTCGGCTTGGATTGTCTTCACGAAAAAAAATTTCCTCAGCAATTTCGAGAGAATAAGAAGTGCCAAGAAGGCTGAACCCCTTTCCCCTTCACTCCTTCCCCTATTTATAGCAAAATAGGGGAGGAGCTTGCCACCCAGCTCGCCCAGGCGAGTAAGGTCGCTTCCTCCAGAAGCAACTTCCTTCTGGAGGAAGAAACTGGAAGACCCAAGTGGGCCTGATTGCTATTTGTACCCCTTTTTACTAAATGCACCCCCCTTCTACTTTTTTTGGTAATTCTTTTTCCGTAACGTTACGAAACTTTACGAATTCCGTAACGATACTTATTTTCCTTCCGCAAGGTTACGAATTCTTACGGATTATGTATTTACTCTTTTTTAGCTTTCGAAGAAGTTACGGAAACTCACGGATTGCGCAAAAATACCTCTTTTCGATTTCCGCCACATTACGGAATTTCACGGATCGCTTAAGCCTGCTTCCTTTTGATTTCCGACACGTCTCGGGACTTCATATATTGTGCAACAAAGGATGCCAAGTATCTCAAAGCGGCTAACCAAAGGTTGCATGTCATCGAGTAATAATCCCCGGACGAAAATAGGGTATGACAGTATGTATTAAAAAGTGACGCATTACTCTAGAGACACAAAATATCACTAGCAAAACTAATATTTAAGTACTATTTGCAGAAGAATGCATGAGAAAAAATGGCACGGAGCGTGTTTACTCCATGCCCTATTTGGGGACCTATAGGATAATATCTAGGGGTCTCTAATAACTACTCCCAACGATTCATAACTCACATGGTTGTTTTCTAGAGGTATCATCACTCAAGATAATAATATTGTGGCGGTATGGAATACCAGCGACAACACATTATAAAGAGAGAAAGCTCTAGACGAGGTTTCACTATTATCAAGCAAGTCGGAGACCTAGCATGATCATAGATTCACCTCCACTCCTTAGATTCCCATGAACCCGGGTATAGGGCCCCCTTTTTTTTTTTTTTACTCGAACCGGTGGGTGCTTAGAATGCAGTGTAAAAAATGTGGAAAAGACAGCAGTTATTACATTTACACAGTTCAATAAAATGCACACACAAAGTTTCACAATTCCACAATTCCCTAAAATAGGCCTAACTCACAAAAACAGTCCCCAGTGGAGTCGCCAATTGTCGCAACCTACCCTTTTGCGGGCGAGCGAGGCGAGGCTCACGGGTGCGTTTTCCAAAGGAGGAAAATGCGCGAAGTCGCCACCAACGTTTATTTGCGGAAAACGTCAGAAAAACCGAAGGAAACCGGTCGTAAAGAATATTCCAGATTCGAGAGTTGTATTTACGTTTGAGGAAGGTATTAGCACCTCTCACGTTTGTCCCAAAGGACAACAACCTTAATTTAGAATTGTGTGAAATTGTGTATCTAAACTTTTATTTCTTTTTATTTTTTGAGGTCGACAAAAGTGGGGCTCTTGCTCCTACGTACCCTCCATCGAAGAGGAAATCAAACCTACGTAGTTCTTTCTTAAGGGTGAATCAAGCGATTCTTTTTACTTGGAAGGTGATCATTTTAAGGCGTTGGACCTTAAAAATGATCCATTTACTTGGTAAGAAAAACTGAGATATTGAACTTTCAAATCCTTTTTTAGTGATTTTTTACGGACGAGCTTGACTTTGCGAGCTGATTTTAGCCTTAGTTTCACTTTAGTTATTAGTCAATTCAATTAAGAATGAGAAATCCCAAAGAGAAACATCCGATTGATTTTTTGCTTTATTTTACTAAAAGATATTTTTTTATTATTATATTATTATTTTACCTCTTTTTGGTTTCCAACGTAGTTACGGCGTGACCGAACGATCGGATTTCATTTTAACAGAAATTAACAGATATTACAAATCAAACAATCGGTGGAAATTTATTTTATTTTTTGATTAGGCGAGAAAATGACTTAAGTAAATGACTAAAGCACGTCAAAAGGGGGTACGGAAAGTAAATGAAACGAGAATAAAAGTACACGAAACAAATGGGGACCACCACGGGTACATAGAATGAATTGAAAAGTTCGATTTCGGGTACTTACCGGTTGAAGACCGAAGAACAATGAAGAACGAACGATGAATGACGAGGAACAGTTGAAAATCTTTGCGAAATTACCCACGAAAATGTTACGGAAACATTACGAAAGTGCCTCGGCTTGAATTTTCTTCATGGAAACAATTTTCCTCAGCAATTTCAAGTGAATACGAAGTGTCAAGAAGGTTGAACCCTTTCCTTCTTCACTCCTCCCTCTATTTATAGCAAAATAGGGGAGGAGCTTGCCACCCAGCTCGCCCAGGTGAGCTCAGCTCGCCCAGGCGAGCCAGGTTGCTTCCTCCAGAAGCAACCGCCTTCTGGAGGAAGAATCTGGAAGGCCCAAGTGGGCCTGGTTGCTATTTGCACCCTTTTTTTACTAAATACACCCCCTTTACTTTTTTTTAGTGATTCTTTTTTCCGTAACGTTAGGAAACTTTACGAATTTCGTAATGATACATGTTTTCTTTCCGTAAGGTTACGGAACCTTACGGATCATGTAATTACTCCTTTTTTAGCTTTCGAAAAGTTACGAAAACTCACGGATTGCGTAACAATACTTCCTTTTGATTTCTGGCACGTTACGGAATTTCACGAATTGCGTAACGACACTTCCTTTTGATTTTCGGCATGCCTCGAAACTTCACATATTGTGCAACAAAGGGTGTCAAGTACCTTGAAACGGTTAATCAAAGGTTGCATACCATGAAACAATAGTCCCCGGACGAAATTAGGGTATGACAACTATAAGTATTGGTTTTTGTTTTCCATAAGAAAAAAAGAAAAGAACTTTTGGCATTTTTCATAAAATTTGGTGAGAGCTTCTCTCTAGGTTCCTTGTTGAACCAATCTCAGACTTATCAAGGTAATCCTTGTGGCGTCTACCCTGACTTATCTTCCTTCACTGGAAGTGGCGTCATCCAAAATCTCCGTAGCCTGTATCAAGCGATCTGCTCCTAGTCAGGATCACATCATCTGATATCAGAGCTTCAGCTCTTGATACAGGTTCTATCCTATCCTATTATTTTATTTGTAATTTGTCCAGGTTCATGTTTTGTCCTTGTTCTGGTATTTATTTTCTTGTTTGCGTCTTGTTGCGTTCTTGTTTGTGTCTTTTTTTCGTTCTTGTCACGTTTTTGTTCTTGTTCTTGTTCTTGTTCTTGTTTCTTTTGTCTTTCAGACTTTGTGTCAAAAAAAATTGTTTGAGTTCTGTTTCAAGTAAAAAAAAAATTTCAGAAATTTTAAAAAAAAGAAAAGAGAGAAGAAAAGAGGAAAGAAAAAAAAAATGGGTGTTTGATCTTTGAACACGAATTTGAGGTAGTTAGAAGCATTTTTGGGGAAAATTGTGGGGCTAAGGAATTTTTCAGGGATTTTCCTTTGAATTCTGAGCGTTTTGATATATAGTGGGCCTCAAACGGACAACTGTAGCAAAAGTTATGAGCATTTGAAGTTTACTGGTCATATCTGTTATCCTATCTATTATCTTATTTGTTATCATATCTGTTATCCAAATTAAATCTAATTTGTTATCCAAATTAAATCTAATTTGTTATCCAAATCCAATCTAATCGGTTATCCAAATCAAATCTAATATATTATCCAAATCAAATCTAATCTTTTATCCAAATCAAATCCAATCTGCTATCCAAATCAAGTCCAAGTTGTTATCCCAAATCAAATCTGTTACTCAGTCTGTGATAATTATATTGTCTTTCCTTTTATTTTATATTACCTTGTGTGTCTGATTTGGTCCATCCAGGAACTTAAGAGGGAACACGAGTGGTAAAAGGCAAGAGGGAATACATTACACAAAAGCCTATATTGAAAGCATGAAACACGAGTGAACTACCATCAAAGAGAGAAACACGTGAGTAGAGTTGTGGTGAGGTCCTGAATCTTTTTTTAAATTACTTCAAAATTCTTTGTTCCTTAATCATGGCTAGAGCTGGTGACAATGGTGGTGTATATCATCAACTGGACGGATTTCAGCGCTTATTACTGGACGCGATGACTACACAAATGCAACGTTTGTTGAAACGTAACAATGAAGAGTTCTACAGGCGAATAGAAGGACTATAGCACCAAATGAATCCAAATGCTGGAAGACCTTATGGTGGCAATAGAAGGGTCAATGATGGATCAAACCGAATAGAGGGGCAAGACAGCATTGAGGGAGTAAAACTCAATGTATCCTCTTTTAAAGGCAGGAGTGACCCAGAAGTCTACCTTACCTGGGAGATGAAGATTCAGCTTGCATTCTCCTACAATGATTATCCAGAAGAGCAAAAGGTGAAGTTAGCAGTAGCTACATTCTCAGACCATGCCCTTGTTTGGTGGAAGAAAAATCAAAGAGAGATGAAGAGAGAAAAAGGGCGGGAGATAGATACATGGACTGAGATGAGAAGGGTTATGCGAAAGAGGTATGTTCCAACTAGCTACAGTAGAACCATGCAACAGAAACTCCAGAGGTTATCCCAGGGAAGTTTGATTGTTGAGGACAAGGAGATGGAGATGGCACTAGTGAGGGCCAACATTGAAGAAGACACTAAAGCAGTGCATGATGGCTTCACCAACAAGATTTCTTTCTAGCACCATGACCATAAAATTATTCTTAAACCTCTATCCCTTAGAGAAGTGTGTGATGACCAAATCAGAAGGAGAGAAAAGAGAGAACAAGAGAGAGACAATAGTGAGGCACCACAGAGGAATAGAAAAAGGAAGAGTGATACACTTGAGAGATGGAGTGATACACAAGAGAGAGAGAGTGATAATTCTAATCAGTTAACTATTTATGTTTCTCCTAGTGTTCAACCCTTATTGCAGGAATTTGAAGATGCCTTTCCCAAGGAGATTCCTCATGGACTGCCACCTTCAAGAAGCATAGAACATCAAGTGGATCTTCTTCTAGAAGCTTCATTCCCTAACAGGCCAACTTACAACAACAAGCCCTAAGAGACTCAGCATAAGGATGCACAGGCCAAAGTTGAGTATGTGAAAAGATTGTATGACCAAGTGAAGGTGCAAATTGCAGAGAAGAATGAAAGCTATGCCAAGCAAGCCAATAAGAACAGGAAGGAAGTGGTACTTGAACCCGGTGATGATCCTGGACATTTGAGGGAAAATGCTTTCCAAGAAGGAGGGAATGATGAGAATCCTAAAACTGGCCAAATACAGGCTAAAGGCCCAAGTGGAGAAGGACAAAGCCCCCGAGTGGAGACGGATGAAGGCCAAGTGGAGAAGGATGAAGGCCCAGAGACAGAGACACTATCAAGACTATTAACTATTGTCAAATGCCCAGATTAATTTGAAGGCCCATAATAAATATGTTCTATTTTTTATTTATAATTTTTTGGCCCAAACAGTTTTGAAGGCCCATGTCTATTTTTATCTTTTTGTTCAAATACACTATAAGTATTGGTTTTTGTTTTCAATAAGAAAAAAAGAAAAGAACTTTTGGATTTTTTCATAAAATTTGGTGAGAGCTTCTCTCTGGGTTCCTTGTTGAACCAATCTCAGACTTATCAAGGTAATCCTTGTGGCGTCTACCCTGACTTATCTTCCTTCATTGGAAGTGGCATCATCCAAAATCTTCGTAGCCTGTATCAAGCGATCCACTCCTAGTCAGGATCACATCAACTTGTCCATCTCAGATTTGGATGATTCCTCCAACCTGGATTGTATCTATTGCTTGAAAGGTCATAATTATTCTGTTGTTGTTGGTTTTGCTGCTGTGGAGGTCTATTATAAATGTTTGCAGCATAAGCTTCAAGTTGCTCTTTGACTCCAGATTGCTGCAAAGAAGGATAAAGATTTGTATGGTGATCTGCAGAAGAACATAGATCACAGACTCTTGCAACAGGTGTAGATTTCTGATTCATGGCAAACTGAGTTACTAGGTTGACCAAGGCATCAAGTTTTCCTTCAAGCTTTTTATTTTCAGTAGATGAAGATGAATCTGTGGCCACCTCACGGACTCCTCTAAGAAAAATAGCATCATTTATTGCACTGAATTGTTAGGAGTTGGAAGTCATCTTCTCAATCAAATTCCTAGCCTCACCAAGGGTCATATCACCAAGAGCTCCACCACTGGCAGCATCAATCATACTCCTCTCCATGTTGCTAAGTCCCTCATAGAAATATTGAAGAAGGAGTTGCTCAGAAATGTGGTGGTGAGGACAGCTTGCACACAATTTCTTGAATCTTTCCCAGTACTCATACAAGCTTTCTCCACTAAGTTGCCTGAAATGTCTTTTCTGATGGTAGTGGTCCTAGATGCAGGGAATAATTTCTCCAAGAACACCCTCTTAAGGTCATCCCAACTGAAAATGAACCTGGGAGCAAGGTAGTATAGCCAATGTTTTGCCACTCCCTCTAGAGAATGAGGAAAAGCCTTTAAAAAGATATGATCTTCCTAGACATCAGGGGGCTTCATGGTGAAACAAACAATATGGAACTCCTTAAGATGCTTATGAGGATCTTCACCTGCAAGACCATGAAACTTGGGTAGCAAATGTATTAGTCCAGTCTTAAGAACATATGGAACACCCTTATCAGGATATTGAATGCACAAGCTTTCATAAGTGAAATCAGGTGCATCCTAACTAATCTATGAAAGGTTCTATCTATTTCAAGATCAAAGGGTTGTAAATCACCTGGATTGCCCCTAGTCATGCACTATATGCAGCAAATAATGTGTTCTCAAACACCAAGGGAGGGTTAAAACTACAACTATAGTCAAATGATATCCAAATGAGCTGAAATTTTGTAAGCAACACCCTAAAATCATGAAAAGATAGCAAAAAAAATTTCAGATAAAAATTCAAAGTCTAACTATGAAAACTACTTAAGCAAAGTTTAGAAAAATAGGACAATAATACTTGAAAAAAAAACTTAGTAAATAGCTTATTTTTTGAGTTTAAAACGGCAATGGACCTTTGGTTGATTGCCACGACATGGTCAATTTCCACGGCATGGGATATTTTCTTCTACCCCAAATGCATATATAATAATAGTCATTCTGATACCCGGAGCAAAAATTGTGGTCGTTTTAAGTTTTGCTAAAAATAAGTTCCCAAATTTTTTTGTCTCTCTGAAATACTGCCACACCAAGTGCTCCTGGTATTTTTCACACAAAATATGGATCAAAAGAAACTACCACACAAAAAATCAGTCAAAAATAACAACTCTAACTATCAAAACAAAAATCGCCAATTAAATTGCAAAATCAATCGCTAAACACTGTTCACAACATTACACAAAAAAAATCAGCATTACACAAACTGAATCAATCGCTAAACAATCGCTAAAAATAGTCGCTAAATAGGGGACGCGACTGAAATGAAAAGCAAAACACTACACAAAACAAAACAAAACAACTAAACACTATTATGAACCTTTGGCCCACTGCTCCCCGGCAACGGCGCCAAATTTGATCGAGGTCGTACCCGAATCAAATAAACATTAAAAATGAAGTATCTAGGAAGTGATCCTAGGTCGTCTCCCAACGAGCAATGGTCAACCAAACGTTCATAACAGATAGTAATAAAATAGTAACAAATTGGGGGGGGGGGGGGGTTGTTTGTTTTTCTAAATTAAACAGCAAGCAAATTTGAATTAGAAAATAACAGAATTAAAACGTGTTGTTTCCCCTTGATTCACAAGCAAGTCTCTTATCCTAGGTTACGAGAATTTATCCTTAATCAGTTCAACCACTTAATCCAACCCTAAATTAAATTACTAGGCAAAAATTAACATAAGGTTGTCATTATGTGATTAAGCAACACATACACCAATTAATCATGAACGAAACTGATCATTAAGCATGAACGTAAATTAAGCACAGAGACAATTAATCAAGCACTAAGCATGCATGGATTAATAGCAACAAATACATAGTAATTGGTGAAGAGGAAAAACTGATCAGAATTCAATAGTAATAACAAAACCTCAAAGAGAGTTGTGCTTGATCCTCAAGAGAAAACAACGCTGGAGACTTAGCGTTAATTAGTAGAAAACAAAATTGTAGATTGAAGCAGAAACGAAATTGCAGATTGAAGCAGAAAACGAATTTTATTGCTACATGAATAGTATGCATGAACAGTAAAAACTGGAATTGCAAAACCTAAAATTATTCTCCCCTCTCAACGAAAAACTCCAAAAACTAAAACCTTGGTGCTGTTATATAGCTTATCAGCCCCAAAGCTTATAAATCTGTAAGTCCAAGCCCATAAATAAAATAAAATTTGGACAAGATAAGATAAGATTTGATAAAATAAAATCTAGATGAAATAAAGTCTAGATAAGATAAGATAAGATTGGATGAAATAATATCTAGATGAGATAAAATCTGGATAAGATAAGATTTGATAAAATAAAATTGTCTGCTCTCTTCATGTCCAAGCCCAATTCTGGATTCAAGTCCAATTGCTTATAATTCTCCTGAAATTAAATTAAAAATACAAAATTAGTCCAATAGGCCCAAATGATAAAATTGCATATTTAATTTGATAATTAAGGCTAATCAGTAATTAAAATGGTGACAAAAAGGGTTAAGAAATAAGAGAAAATAATGACACATCAAACCCTTATTGCAGGAATTTAAAGATGTCTTTCCCAAGGAGATTCCTCATGGACTGCCACCTTCAAGAGGCATAGAACATCAAATTGATCTCCTTCCAGGAGCTTCATTGCCTAACAGGCTAGCTTACAAAAGCAATCCCCAAGAGACTCAACATAAGGATGCACAGGCTAAAGTTGAGTATGTGAAAAGATTGCATGAGCAAGCGAAGACTCAAATTACAAAGAAGAATGAAAGTTATGCCAAGCAAGCCAACAAGAACAGGAAGGAAGTGGTACTTAAACCAAGTGATGATTCTGAACATTTGAGGGCAAATGCTTTCCAAGAAGGAGGGAATGATGAGAATCCTAAAACTGCCCAAATATAGGGACCTATGACCAGGAGTAGGACAAAACAGTCAGTGGATACCCTCCAACAAATGGTAGTAGGCATACTTAACAAGGCCCAAGCGGAGAAGGATGAAGGCCCAAGTGGAGAAGGACGAAGACCCAAGTGGAGAAGGATGAAGGCCCAAGTGGAGAAGGATGAAGGCCAGAGGTAGAGGCACTACCAAGACTATTAATTGTTGCTGAAGGCCCAGACTAATTTGAAGGCTCATGCCAAATATGTTATTTTTTATAGTTTTTTTTTTGTTTTAAGTTTGGCCCAAACTGTTTTGAAGGCCCATGTCTATTTCTATCTTTTCGCTCATATACACTATATGTATGACTTTCGTT
This sequence comes from Glycine soja, assembly GCF_004193775.1. Lineage (NCBI taxonomy): Eukaryota > Viridiplantae > Streptophyta > Magnoliopsida > Fabales > Fabaceae > Glycine > Glycine soja. The sequence continues at coordinate 22,859,550 of NC_041006.1, forward strand.
TTCAATAGAAGGACTTTTGGTATTTGATAAAATTTGGTGAGAGCTTCTTTCTGGGTTCCTTGTTGAACCATTCTCAGACTTATCAAGGTAATCCTTGTGACGTCTACCCTGACTTATCTTCCTTCACTGGAAGAGACGTCATCCCAAACTCTGTAACCTGTATCAAGTGATCCGCTCCTAGTAAGGATCACATCAGGCGAGGTCAACTGAATACAACCCTAACTAAGATCGTCCCAACACAACCATTGTCGATATCGACCAAACACAACCTTGGTCAAGGTTGGTCGAAAAGAACCCTAATTGAGGTTTTCTAAAATTAACCTTAATTGAGGTCAGTCGAAAACAACCTTGGCCAAGGTCAACCAAAATTAACCCTAGTCTAGGTTGACCAAAAACAACCTGATCGAGGTTGACAAAAAATAATCCTAGTTGACGTCAACCAAAACATAAGCAGACTAAGTTAGGGCGAAAATATTCATTGTCGAGGTCAACTGAAAATAGCCCTAACTGAGGTCGGGAGAAAATAGCCATGGATGAGGTTGGCCGAAAACATCCCTAGTCGATGTTGGCCAAAAATAGCCTAGTCGCGGTCAGCTGAAAATACCCCTAGCCGAGGTCGGCCAAAAGTTAACCTTACTTGAGGTTGACCGAAAATTAACCCTACTTGAGGTCGACGAAAAACAGTTTGGCCAAGGTCGGCCAAAAACAGTCTTGGCCAAGGTTGGTTGAAAACGGCCTTGCCTGAGGTCGACTGAAAACAACCCTGACCAATGGCGTCCAAAAATAGCCCTGGTTGAGGTCAATTGAAAATTGTTTTGGCTGAGGACGAACAAAAATAACATTGGTCGAGGTCGGCCGAAAATTAACTCTTGCGAGGTCAGTTGAAAATTAACCATAGTTGAGGTTGACTAAAAATAGTTTGGTCGAGAACGACTGAAATTAACCCTAGCCGAGGTCTACTAAAAATTAACCCTATATGAGGTCAACTAAAAATAGTATGTTCGAGAACGACTGAAATTAACCCTACCTGAGGTCAACTGAAAATTAACCCTGGATGAGGTCGACTAAAAATAGTTTGATCGAGAACAACTGAAATTAACCCTAGCCGAGGTCAGCCGAAATCAGTTTGGTTGAGGTCAACTGAAACTAACCCTGACTGAGGTAAGCCAAAAAGAGCCTCATCGAGGCCGACCAAAATCAAACCTGGTTGAAGAAGACAAAAAGAAAAACCCTAACCGAAGTCAGCCAAAACTAGTCCTATCGAGGTCGACCAAAGATAGGTTTGGTTGAGGTTGACCGAAAACAACATCGACTAAGATTGGCTGAAAAACTACCTTGACTTAGGTTGACATAAAACAACCTTGGCCTTAGTTGATAAAAACTAATCCTTGGTCAATATCAACCGAAAACAACCTTGTTCTGGCTTTGCCCATGAGCTAATTCTATTCTTGGCCCTATATTAAGCGAAATTGTCTAGGTTAGAGTCCTTCATTGCCCACTAGGACCATTATGGAGGGTCAAATGGATTGTCTAAAATCATTAAGATAACTCTAATTATAATATTAATGAAAATCAAATTGGGTCGGAATCATTGGATTAATAACTCAAGAACACGTGACATGACGTAATTATAATTGAGTCAATTAATTTAAATCTCACCTAACTAAAAAACTTAATTCTATTTATTGAAATATAATTGAATCGGATTTGTCGTCAAAATCGACCCACCCACACCCAATATATTAAGAGGATACAAGCACAAGTCAAATCAAATATGAAATGAATTTTGAAATAGTGCGATGGGTCGATAGCATTAAATTAGGATAGTCAATGTTGGGAAAAAGAATGGGCCAATGGGGTAGTGTGGGTAACGTCAAGGCGTGAGGGTTACGGCAGCGTGATTCTCACGCGATGTTGTTATAAAATATATGTACTTATAATACAATAGGAGCACGCTGAGACTTTCTCTTACATTTTCTTTTTCCTACGCAGTTTACATTATTAATCAATATTAATTAATTAAACTTTATTAAGAATATAACACTGTGTGAATTTTATTTATTATTTAATATGATAAATTTACACATAATTTTGTAATTTTAAATAATTTTAATTAATAATAAAAATATATTGAAAATAATGAAAATATTTAAATACAATATCCCATTGACTTTTCGTTCAAAGCGACAATAATTAAAAAAAGAAAAAGAAAACATAAAAACGACAACGCCGTGGCAGGCCCCGAGAATCTAAGAGATGGAATCAGGACCGTACGTTTCGATGGAAGCAAAGCCGCGGCAATACAAAAAGCCGCGTTTGCTTTGCTCGCTCGCACTCACAACCACAACACAACGCGGCAGAGCGAAGAGAAGGGGCAAAAGAGAAAGAAGCGCTTATCGAACTCGGACGGAAGCACTGAGTTGACTCGGAGGGAGTGGAAAGTGTTGTTGCGTAATGTCTGGTGGTATCGCTCGTGGACGCCTCACCGAGGAGCGCAAGTCGTGGCGGAAGAACCATCCCCATGTCCGTACAACTTCTTCTTCTTCTTCTCGATTCGTCGTTCATTTCTAAACGGTGTCGTTTTGGTGTTTAATTTTTTTTTTTTATGCTGTTGTTATTTAGGGTTTTGTTGCGAAGCCGGAGACGCTGCCCGATGGAACCGTGAATTTGATGGTGTGGCATTGCACTATTCCCGGGAAGACTGGGGTGAGTATTTCTTTTTCCTTTTTATTTGCGTTTTTGTTTTATTCGTTTAGCGTTTGGTGATTGCTGTGAATCGAATTCCCCAATTTTCGTGTTTGTATTCGTTCCTATGCTTTTGATTGTGCATTACTACGGTTTAACGTGGTTCGGTTACGCGTGTCTACATCCATGGATGAGAAGAGTTTAATTTTAAATGAGATTATAATTATAAATTTATAATGCTTATGTCTATGGGCACACTGAATCAGTGAAACTCCTTGTCTCGCAACACCTCGTTCTTATTCATACTCTTGAATTTGGGATGGGGCTATTTCAATCTCAAATGTTAGCTCATTGGGAAGTTGCAAAACGCAATCCCCGTTGTACTTATACATCACTTTTGCTTTTTTTGCAATTTTTCTCTCTAAAAATAATCTTTTTCAGAAAGTAGTTACTGAAACGAATTTTTAGTTGTTGATATAAGGTTAGTTTTGGGAATGTGTTAAATACCTTTTGATAAACCAAGAGTATGTTTGGATAATACAGAAAAATCAATTCTATCCCACAAAATCATGGTGATAACATGAATAAGTAGAGTAACTCTTTGTTGCTTTACCTTCACCTTGAAAAATTAATTGATTATTTTTTACCGTGAAGATAATCCAAACACGCTATAAATGAACCCTCATGTGTGATATTTGCTTTTGTGAAGAGTTGCATTTGAGGTTCGGATAACTGAACTAGTTTGATGATTTGACCATCAACAGAGTGAAGAGTTGTGTTTGAGGTCTGATTGTTGGGATTTTTTTTTCTCTTGAATCTTTTAGAATTTAGTGCCTCTAAGGCACTGGCACCAGAGGTATGTTTCTAGGCAAAGGGGCATTTGGTCCTCTAAAGGGTTAGATTTTTAATTGGTCCACTAAAGAGTTAGAGATTTTGGATTTTGATTGTTGGGTCTTGGGACAAGTTGGACAAAATAATCAACTTGGGATTCAATGGGTTAATTATTGATGGTGCCTGACTATAGCAACAAAATAAATCTGGAAGTTGGATAGAAATTTAATAAAGTAAGATTGATTTGACTTTTGAGAAGTTAACCTATGTATCACACTAGTGTTTGATTGTATCAAACAATAAAAAAGAGAGCAATATGATTCTATAATTCATAAACCTGATCATCTCTTAAAATCATTCATTAAACCTGTTTCGACAGACCCCCAGTAATTTATCCTACAAGGATTGGGAATAGAGACCATCTTAAGTCATAATGGATTGAGAGTTGAGTCTCATCGTTATCACTAAACCTACAAAAGAACTTAACATTATATGAAAACCTATTGATGCCTAAGATGGACCTGAGCTAGTTTTAAATCAAGACAGAGAACTGTAAACTTTCCTCAAGTACCTTTACCAATGAAAATATAAAATTAAATAAATTAACAATTTACTATTGCAAAATACAAACACATGGTAGTCCATTTTGAGTCAAGTACTCTTTTCTTAATTTTAGATTTGAGTTCTTGTGAAACTCAGAAACAGTAGATGGTAACTAATTCACTATATAGGATCCTGAATGAAATTTATATTTATGCAGTGGATTCACATAATCACTAGTTTTCGCAAATGAAGTTTCCAGTATGAGTGGTAACCAAGATAATGGGGTTGGAACTGAGAAAAATTTAACCAAGTGCTTCATGCTGTTTTTTTTTTTCCATTTGCATTTGACATATGTAAGGTAGTAGAAATTACTAAAATATTTTGTGCTTGAAAGCTTACTGGAAATGAATCATGCATCTCTGTTTTCATGCCTTGGATTGAATTTGCAAATGAATTAAGCAGCTTGTTGAATAGTGAGCCTGTTATTTACTTCATATTAATTTTCCGTGTCATTTTGCTGCAGACTGATTGGGAGGGTGGCTACTTCCCACTTACGCTGCACTTTAGTGAAGACTACCCTAGCAAGCCTCCAAAGTGTAAATTCCCACAAGGTTTCTTCCACCCTAATGTTTATCCTTCTGGGACTGTTTGCTTGTCTATACTTAACGAGGATAGTGTAAGTACATCTCTCATGATAATTGCATGACTGCTTCAAACTAGTTTATTTTGTATGATGTTTGTGCTAAGCAAACTGATCAGATTTATAGGTTCATTCTTATATATAGGGGTGGAGGCCAGCCATAACAGTTAAGCAAATTCTCGTGGGCATCCAAGACTTACTTGACCAGCCAAATCCTGCTGACCCTGCCCAGACAGAAGGCTATCATCTATTCATCCAGGTACTTATCCCAAGATTTTTATTTATAATAATTTTATTAATTGTTATTCACGCTTGAAGTGTAAAGAATGTCTGATTTTAATATAAACCAACTAATCAATGCAAAGTAAGGTAAGGTGGTAATATACTTTTCTGAGTGTTAATGCTCCACACATCAGTTCTCTTTCCTGAGGATTGTTATTATGACTGCTCATGGGCTTGAATGGTGGGTCTTTGAACATAGTGTATTATGAATAGGTGCTTAGAACTTGTTATCTGCTATTGTAACATATTATTTCTCTTTTTTTTCCTATTGATATACGTGAAGTGGAGATTTTAATTGCTTACTGTTGAAGGTTTGTTTTAACATTGTATACTTTTTGCAGGATGCAGCAGAGTACAAGAGAAGGGTCCGCCAGCAGGCAAAGCAATATCCACCTCTTCTCTAGGGTTGCATCAGCTAAATTTATGAACTATTTTTACTATGGCAGATGTTTCTTCTTTTGTCCCGTGTTAAAACTGTGTTGTCATTGTGATTAATGGCTGCCATAACATTAAACATGAATGTTTTAGCTATTTATGATTACTCCCAGATCTGGAAGAAGTGTTAATATATAAAAAAAATGTGAAAGTCAACCAATGAATACTTGTTGGTGACATGTTTCTGATGTTTGCTGCTACATTTTTATATGAATGGATCATTACTATAAGTCTATAATAAATTACATTACTACCTTCTCTGGAACATATCATTTCTGGATTTGTTGCTTTTTGTGGAGATCATAGACAGACCCCTATTGACCAATGTTTGTGTCACTTTAAGTGGCATGTGCTGATTGCTGCTGCTTGATTGACCTAAGAATGATAGTTTTTGGATGTTGAGGAAAATCCTAATATCTTCCGATTTTGCATCGTTCGATGTCTTTGGTGAAAAGCCCTCTCAATTGCATGTTCGGATATATGGTAGTAAATGTCTCTCTACTGGTGCCTAGATGGATTCATTTCAGGCAGAGATGTATGGTCGTTACAGCTTAACTTTTGTAATTGTTTAGATGGGAGTTATGGGAGGGGACAATGACCCTTACCCTGCTTAATAAATAAAAAGATGGAGCCATTCTTCTTGTTTTTCATTTCAAAATTCCGCTCGATCTGCGGAATTTAGACACTTATCTAAATTGAGCTAATAATTTTAAATTGACAGCTGACAGTATCATGTATATATTCACATAATAATTTGGTTTAACTGTATTAATTTTTTAATAAGCAATTATAAAAGAAAAAGAAAAAAAATGAACTTTTTTTCATAAATTAAAGGCAAAATTGCAAATATGTTCTCCCTATTTGTCTAAGAATTTGATTGTGGTCTCTCTATAATTCAATTCACCAATTTAGTTCCTGTAATTTTGTTATTTCAGTCCCCAATTTCAAAATTAGACATTGACGGTTACTTGACAACGTTGAGTGATGCGCTTTTATTGGATGTTGACCGTTACATGTGTGTTTATTGGACGTTAATTTCGTGCACCTAATTAACATCAACCTCCTATAAAATTGTTACATATGATAATCAACATCCAATAAAAGTGCAACACGTGGTGGTTAACGTTCAATTTTGAGATTGGGAATTGAAATAATGAGATTGCAAAAAATTGGGGACTAAATTCATGAATTAAATTATAGAGAGACCAAATTTGTAATTTTGAGACAAATAGGAGAGCCAAATTTGTATTTTTGCCTAAATTAAAGTTAGTCTAATATTAGTTAAGATAAACTTTTAGAGAAATTAAAGAGAATTTTTGTATTCACCAAAAAAAAAACTTAGTTTTTTTGCAAATAAATTTACTTAAGAGAAAAAATATTTCATTTTATCTTTTTATTTTCTTTTATAAATGTTTACTGGAAAGTTTATCCAAGCTTGGTTTTAGTCTCTTTTTTTTTAGTTTAAATTCGGTAATTTTTAACTTTGTTCTTTTTTGAGTCCATGAAATTCTTCTATTTTTTTTAAAATTAATTTACTTTGTCCTCTTAGATATTTTTTTCCTAAAATCTTTATATTTTTATTTTTACAATTATTTTGCAAATTGAATTAAGTGTCCAAATAAAAGATGTAGAAAAATATAGAGAAGCAAGGCGAATAAGAGCGATAAAGAGGCGTGTTATTTCACTTAGATATGAATATAATACGAGTAAATATCAACGGGCATTACATAAGATATTATCTTCCTTATGAGATTGTTCGAGCGATATTTCCTAAAGATAAACAAATCTCTCGTAGGTGTTGAATTATAAGTTTTTTGTCACCTTGAAATGCAGAGTATCTATCACTTTTATTGATGACTAATCTCTATTGAATAACTTGACTAGTCATCTTTAGTTAGGTTTTCGATCCCAGTCACATTTTTTTCATTCACAAGGTTTGAATTCGAAATCTTATTTAAAGGGATCGAACGTAGTACTAGTCAAACCAACAACTTGTGGGTTGAATATAGTTCATAAATACATTCTTGACTTTTCTTCATGTAAAACTAATTATTTTTTGTATCCTCATGTAAAATGTGTTTAACTTCATTCTAATATATTTGTACAGGAAACACATCAAATGAAAACATTTCTTATTGTGTGAAATGAAAACTATAAATATAAATCTTTATAATATTTAAATAGTCAATATTAATAAAAAAAAATATACATGATTTTTTTAAGTAGTCATGTGACTACTAACTAACTTTGAACTATACAGCCCAAAAAACAAAATCTATACTACTAACAATTTTTCTCCCTCTCCATATGACCTCTAAATGATGATCCAATCATTGAAAACCAAGAATCATGTTTGTTGAATCTTCTCACCAAATTTAAGCACAATCCAATGATGGACAAATCTCCAATCACAATGGGAAATTCTGTTGTTTGGTGGGTATGAGAACTACACAATTGCTTTTCTTCTTGTCCTTTATCTTGTTGTTTGCTACTACGTATTTCAAAATAATGAGCCTCTATTAAATGCTAATTTGATCCCTCTTCATTTAGTTAAGTGAGACACAATGGACTTACCATATCCGGGTCTTTTTTTCATATGTGAAGGGAGTCCAAAACCCAACATTCATTTCTTAAAATAAGAAGAATTCTCACTTGATATGCCCTAAATGTATGTATGTGCATTTCATTTAGTTCAATGGGTAATTTATTAATTGAATCAATAACTCAACACTTTGACTAAACCAATGATCATCTAGGTTTAATAACACTAGTACTTAACAAGAAAAAAAAATCTAAAAATAATGCATCTCAAATTCACAATTTATTTGTTTCATGTGCAAATCTTTAAAAACTAGAAATAGATTGAAAACAAGGTGACAATTTTGTAAATCAAAAGTGAAAATAGGAAATGGAAACAAAATTAAACAGTCCCATAGGTTAAGTGATATAAACAACAATAAAAAGAAGGCAACAAATAAGAGAATAACTCAAAATATATCGTGGTAATCGATTACAAGTAATGGTAATCGATTACAGGAGGAGACAGCCTACTGGTAATCGATTACATGAATACTGTAATCGATTATAGGCCATCTGTTCTAGTGTAATCGATTACAGTATTCTAGCGCAACCACCATAACTACTGTCATCACCACCACTACCACTACCAATGTCGTCACCACCACTACCACTACCAATGTTGTCACCACCATCACCACCATCATTGATGTAACGACCCGCTTCGTCGCTACAATATCACTATTCTAAATCGCGATTATTTCAAATTTTAAATGAAAACTCCGTTAATTTGCTTATATAAAAAGAATGAAAGTAATTTTTGTCTCGACATACATTCACCAAACAACACACATTACTTAAGTGGATACATATATATTAGTATAGTAACTCAGCACACATCATTCACATAATGGAAATTAAACTTGTTCATACATATAATTCAAATATGTGATTTACATCTTTAATTCAACAAAAGAATCATGGAATCAACTATGGAGGAGTTGATTAATAAAACACAACTCTCTCCCAAAATAATCCCAACGTCATCACGTCAGCTCGGCGGCCTCAACAGAATCTCACTTCCTGCACCCTACTGCTGTCATTCTGTTCCCATGAACAAGGTTTGCGATCATCATAGTTATCAACCACAAGATACAAAATTGCAAGGGTGAGTTCATTATAAAAAGAACCAATGCTAAATCCAAATAATCACAATTGGCAAGAAAACATAGGCAAACATCATGAGCTTACACAACATTCATTATTCAACACCCACATTCAACAATTATTCATCATTCACATTCAACAATTATTCATCGTCTATCCATGGATCCAATCAATACTGCTTAGAATGATGCATGCACCTGACCTCAACTCTCAGATGTAATGTGGTACGTACCATCAACTAAGGAAATAGCCTAAGCGTGTCCACACGACACCTCACCTAGGGAAACTATGTAGTAATTGTCAAGGTCACCCAGTCGTGCACCGTAACTCCCCCCCTTCGGTGATCAGCTTGGGCCACAAGGGAGTTCCCTACCAAGTGACGCACCTCCTAGTACAAAGTACATACTACCATAGTTTATACTATTTCCCGTGTCATATGAGGCATGAAACATGGGAACCATCAAGTAAAATGACCATGGATGAGTTAAAGATCCTAAGCCATCCCCTTAGAGATGCTTAAACTCTTTAACCACTCTATTTTCCCCTACCAAGGACATCCAACAAGGTCAATGCACCCCCCCATGAACATACACAACATACAACGTATGAACGTGAGCACCATCAAGTACAAAGACCATGGATGAATTAAAGATCCTAAACATCCCCTCGAAGATGTTTAAACTCTTTAACCACTATATTTTCCCACACAAGGGACATCCAACAAGGTCAATGCTGTAACACCCTGATATATATATCTATATATTAGTAGTAATTATGTTTGATGTTTGATTATTTGTTGTGTTATTTTCATCCGTAATTATTTTTAAGGAAGTTAATTTAGTTAATAGAGGGGTGTGGATAGATAAGGATCTAGCTTCTCAAAGAAGCCTCTTGAGAAAGTTTCTCAAAGAAGCCACGAGGAAGCTTTTGGAGGAAGCCTCTTAATGAAGCTTCTAGAGAAAGCTACATGAAGCTGCCTCGGTACAAACACTGCCCAGCCTTTGTTAACCGTTGGATCTTCTCGAAATTTGGTTTGCAGCTTCACAAGACACTTGTCCATGACCTGACCGTTGGGATCTTTGAGAAGATATCTGGAGTGTGCTAGAAGCTTCCGTTCCCGAGAGCATCTCTTATTTAAGCATTTCAGCCATTGCATTCGTGTAGCTTAGGAAAAACGTCATTTCTTCTTCTTTCTTTCTTCCAAAGCCATTTCTAAAGTTCCAAGAACTTTCTCCATCACCCACAACCACCATTAGCCACCACAAACCATCGTTGTTCTCCACACCGAGAGGAACCCTTCAACCGAAGCGGAATCTTCCAACTTGGCTTGCGGTTTTGGTAGAGAACGAAACCCTAATCTAACCTTTCATTTTCTTTCGAGGTAACAATGGTTCTATGCTTGTTTCTTGTTAGTTTCATCTTGTCTTTGCATCTTTTCTGACTTTGGAACCGCCATTGTATGTCTTATGCTTCCTTTGAAAAACTTTTGAGAAAGAGACTTTGTAAACGTTATCCTTTCATGAAATGCATGTTATTTTCGTAATCTACACTGAACCCCGGTCACATTGGCGTGGTCAAAATTTCCAAATTACGTTCCTTTGTAAAACCCGAAATACTCTAAGCTCTTTCATGTAGTGATGTGGGTGTTTGACCCAGAGCACTGTTACTAGCTTTGTTTTTTGAAATCCATACTAAGTCTCCTTCGTTTTGGCATAGTAGAGGCTTGCGTGGAATCGACGAGCAAGGACGAAAAGGAATCTTCAAGTGACGCGATGAGGAATCCGCGGGGTAGCTCACGATAGGTAAGGGGAGTTTATTATAAAATTTACCATTTTAACACCATAGTTAGGGTCAGGGAACCTAGCTATGAGGATATCTGCCTGTCCCTATGCATGCTGATTTTTCTTCAAAGAAAATTACGTTTTAACTAATAGGATGCGATATATATATATATATATATATATATATATATATTGTGATGAATGATATTGTTTTGGCTGTTTGAAGGCTGTGCGTGTGGAAATGATATTGTTGTGTTTGTTTGAATTGTTGTTGATGTTGCTATTGAGGATTTTAATTGATATGTGATGATAATGATGATATTGATTTGAGATGACATTGTTAATAAAGACCATGTCAACATGAATTGTTATTATTGATGAATATGTGAATATGAAATGAGGTTGTTGTTGTTGTTGATAACGTCATTGAGATGAGATGATATTTATGTTGTGAATGACATGGAAATACGATTTGTTCATTGATGTTGGAAATGCATTGGCATGTGCATGTTGTGTATGTTCGTGGGGGGCACTGTGCACTGACCTTTCAGGGTCTTTGGCACTAGCTTTTGGCCACGTTCATACGTTGGATGTTGTGTATGATCGTGGGGGGCACTGTGCACTGACCTTCCAGGGTCTTTGGCACTAGCTTTTGGCCATGATCATACGTCGTATGAAGTGTACGTCATGGGGGTAGAGTGCACTGACCTTGTCGGATGGCCCAGACGTGGGTAACTAGCGTGGTTAGAGAATCTAAGCATTCCTGAGGGGATGCTTAGGTGCTTTAATTGGTCCATGGTCTTTGGCATTTACTTTTGGCCGTGATCATAGCTCATACGACACAGGAAATAGAGTAACTGTGGCCAAGTGTACTTTGTACCAGGGGGCTGTCACCTGGTAGGGAACACCTTTGGGCTCCCAGGCTGATCACCTATGGGAGGGGGGCGATTACGTGCACAACCGGGTGGTCTCGACAAACTCAGCACAGTTCCCTAAGTGAGAGTGTCGTGTGGACATGCTTAGGCTATTTCCTGAGGTTTGGTTGTTGTTGGTACGTACCACATTGCATCTGAGTGTTGAGTCAGGTGCATGCATCATTTTGTGCAGTCTTGATTGGGTCCATGGATGGATGATGAGTAAATGTTGGATGTGAATGATGAATATTTGTTGGATATGAGTGTTGAATAATGATTTTTGTGTATGCTTATCATGTTTGCATATGTTCCTTGCTAATCGTGGTTATTTGGAATTGGTATTGGTTCTTTTATAATAAACTCACCCTTGCAATTTTGTATCGTGTGGTTGATACTTGTGATGATCACGAACCTTGTTCGTGGGAGCAGAATGACAGTGGCAGGGTGTAGGGAGTAAGATTCTGGTGAGGAGCCGCCGAGCCGACGTGATGATGTTGGCGTTATTTTGGGAGAGTTGTGTTTTGTAATCAACTCCTCCGTAGTTGGTTTTTAAGTTTTATTTTGTTGAGTTAAAGATGTAAAACTGGAATTTTAATTATATATATGAAAATATTTAATTTTCGTTATGTGTATGACATGTACCGAATTATTGTTTCTATGTAATTATGCATATTCACTTAAGTAATGGTGTGTTGTTGGATAAATTTATGTTGTGACAAAATCACTTCTATTTTCATAATAAAAAATTAAGGGAGTTCTTTTTATAAAAATTGAAATTATCAAATTTTAGAGTGTGGATACCGTAGCGACGAGGCGGGTCGTTACAAATGCACCCCCCACGAACATACACAACATCCAACATATGAAACATGGCATCATCAAGTGCAAAGACCATGGACAGGTTAAAGCTCCTAACCATCCCCTTTCAGAGATGTTCAGATTCTTTAACCACTCTATTTCCCCCACAAGGGACATGCGACAAGATAATTGCACCCCCTATGTACACACACAACATGCATATCTTAATGCATTTCCAACACCATCAACATTCCATTTCAATATCATTCTCAACATAAACATCATCTCATCTCAATGACGTTATCAACAACAACAACAACTTCATTTCATATTCATATAATCATCAACAATGACATCAATTCATGTTGACATGATCTTCATTAGCAATGCCATCTCAAATCAATATCATCATAAATATCAACATCACCACATATCAATTAAAGTCATCAATAGCAATAGCAACATCAATAGTAAGTCGCATTCCGCATATATATATATTTTTCATGCCTGAGATTCACACTTCCTAGGTCTTCAAACAACACAAGTCAAATAAGGACAATAATTTTATTCATCAACAATAGATTTATCGCATCCCATTCGTCAAAAGCATTGTTTTCTAAAGAAAAACTCAGCATGCAACAGGGACATGCATGTATTCCCTTAGTTAGGTTCCCTGACCCTAACTATGGTATCAAAAACAGTAAATTTTATAATAAATGTTAGTGCTTAGCTCTACTGAGTTTTAAAAGATTGGCTAAGATTTTGTTAAAACATAAGCACTTAGACAATGAAGGAAAGCTGGAGTTGCTGCACATGATGTCCAACCTTATGTCAAGGAATAAGATCGGGCTGCACAATGCACAAGGCAAGATAAAGTGTCAAGTGAAGAATTGAAGCTGCAGGATCCACGATGTCGGATACAATGTCCAGGACATCCTGCCCGAAAATACTGGAGTTGCTGCACAATGCACAAGGCAAGATAAAAGAATTGAAGCTGCAGGATCCACGATGTCGGATACGATGTCCAGGACATCTTGCCCGAAAATACTGGACACATAAATCTGTTATATCTTTAACAGATTATTGTGCAGTTAGCAACAGATTAGACGATCTATCTTTAGGAACGAATTAAAAGATAATTAAAGTTCGAATTACAAACTAGAAGAGTTCGTTCAGGGATTAAAGATTAAAGATAAAAACTAAAAGATCAAACTGTATCTTTTAGTTCTTTAAAGTGCAGATTTTTCAGGAGAATGATAGATCTCCTCCAGCACAAGTTGTTGCAGCCCAGATACGCACACTGCTATATAAACATGAAGGCTGCACGGGGTTGAGGACCAAGTCCGAGATTGAAGAGTTATTTTGTGAGTTTTGGGACTTGAGTGTTTTGTGAGCCACCTTGATGTTATCCTAACTTCAAGTGTTGGACCTGAGTGTGTAGAGTTGATCTCTTTTGTTCAGAGAGCAATCTCTGGTGTGTCTTTGATTTATTTGTAAACACGGGAGAGTGATTGAGAGGGAGTGAGAGGGGTTCTCATATCTAAGAGTGGCTCTTAGGTAGAGATTGCACGGGTAGTGGTTAGGTGAGAAGGTTGTAAACAGTGGCTGTTAGATCTTCGAACTAACACTATTTTAGTGGATTTCCTCCCTGGCTTGGTAGCCCCCAGATGTAGGTGACGTTGCACCGAACTGGGTTAACAATTCTCTTGTGTTATTTACCTGTTTAATCTGTTCATACTCTCAAATATAATCTGCATGTTCTGAAGCGTGATGTCGTGACATCCTGTACGACATCTGGCATTGGTATCAGAATTTCACATTCTTTTCCTCCATTGAGGCATCCTCTCCAAGCTTCTTATCCAAGGCTCATCATGGTAGTGAAGCTCCTTCTTCCATGGTTTATTCCCTAGTGGATAGCGCCTCCTCTCACCTCTTCTCCTTTGTCTTCCGCTGCATCTCCATGGTGGCAAATCACCATTAAAGGACCTCATTGAATCTCAAAGATCGAGCCTCCATAGAAGCCCCACAAGCAAGCTTCCATCATACATCCCCATAGTTAGGTTCCCTGACCCCTACTATGGTTTCAAAAGCCATAAATTATGATAAACTCCCCTCACCTATCGTGAGCTCTACGTCTGTTCCTCTATGCATCGCTCAGATACCTCCCCGTTCACGTTCGTCAGCCCAAACGCAAGGTTCTATATACAAAATTGAAGGAAATTTAGTATAGATTTCAGAAATAAGGTTAATGACAACATTCGAGGTTAATTACCCTTGTTAAAACATAAAGGGCTAAGAGGGTGTTTTGGATTCTACTAAAAGGAGATGTCATTTTGAAATTTCGATCACGCCAATGTGATTGGGGTTCAGTGAAGGTCACAAAAATAACATCAATTTTATAAAAAGATAACTTTTACAACGTCCCATTTTCAAGGGCTTTTCAAAGGAAGTGTAAAAACATCCTATTATAGTACCCAAAACACAAGAGACACCTAGAGAAACTCAAACTAATTAAGAGAAAGGCTTAGAAGTCAAGATTACCTAAGAGAAGCTACGAAAGAAAGGATTGGGGGATTTTTCTCCACCCAATCCTTGAGGTGTATTCTGAGGATTCCATTCTAATTGAAACGTTCCTCTGGTGCAGTGGTTCAGCGACAAGCAATAGCGGCTCGTGGTGGCCACTGGTTGTTGTGGGTGGTGGAGAAGAAGGTGTTAGGGTTTGGGTGGGCGTTTGGAGAGGAGAGTGAAAAATTCGTTTTTTTCACTTTGAAAAATGTATTTATAATCTGCAGATCTTGCTTAGCGAGCTCGTCTTGCTAAGCGAGAGTCCACTTTTTGCACTAAGCGCAATAATTCTCGCTCGGGGAAATTCCCTCTTGGGTTGGAATTTGCGTTGAGTGTGACAATTCCTGCTGAGCGCAATTCCTCTTGCGCTAAGCGCAACAATTCTCACTCAGCGCAATTCCCTCTCGGGTTGGAATTGCACTTAGGGCGCTTCTCACACTAAGGGAGAGGTCAAAACTTTTTTACTTTACAAATCTCAATGATCAGACTGTGGGGAGATGTCTTAGGAACAGTCAAAGTTTGAAGACAATCCAATGGTTAACGAATCTAGGATCGTGATATTACTAGAATAGGTTTAGGTGAAATTTGAAATCTCATAATTTCAACTTAGGTCAATGAAACTCCACATAACTCAACATCCACATCAAGAAAATCACACATGAATAATTTACACCATACTTCAACTCAATCATATAATCAAATAACACAATAAATACAATTAAACATTGATTCATAGTGCGGTGGGATAAATCTCTCCCTTGTGATTCTCTTCATTACTAGCCAAGTATTCACTCTATGTCTTCTCAATCTTTCTCTATCCACTTGGATTTTATTCCACCACACCAAGGCATATCCTTCAAATTCAAAGCTAGCCAACTTCATTTTCTTTTGTTCTCTAAAATTGTTGCAATTGAAAATTTGGTCCACTTTCATCTTCCAATCAAGGTAAGCCTCTGAATCATAAGTACCTAAGAACTTAGGAATTTTGACCTCCACATCATCCATTCCATCCCTATTCCTCTTATGCCTTTGCCTTCTACCTTTTTCATAACCATCATCACTCCCTTGAGAAGAATGAGGTGACTAATGATGCCTCCTCCTCTCTATGTCTTCCATTCTTTCACTCAACTCTTGAGTGCATCTTTGTATCTCTTCAAATCTATCTCCCATCCACCTCTCAACGTTTCTTTGCAAATTATCCATTTGCTTAGCCAATGAAGCCATTAGCTTAGCGGATCTAGGGGAAGGTAGATCACTATCACATTCGAAAACCATTTTTACAAGGTTAGTAAAAACAAATATTAGACCTACCACTCACTAAGTAAGTGTTTACACTCTTCAACACTCATGTTTCATACACTTTTCTATAATGTTCACTCTTGTCTTTTTCCACTCTCTAACTCTTCTTCAGTCCTTGAGATCAACCAAAGACTTCAATTGAAGGAATTGCGCTAAGTGAGACATGCACACTAAGCACAATTTTTACTCTACCAAGGAATTGCGCTTAGCAAGCTTGTGTCGCTAAGCGAGCTGTTCAAGTTTTTCCTTAGCATATTCTTCTGCAACCTTCATCTATTGATAGGCTTTCTCTATTTTTTTCCTTTTAGGCTTTTGCATTTCACGGAGTTGTATCACTTGATCCTTGAAATCCCTCTCATCCATCTTCATAAGATCATAGACAATGTTGTTGAATCTGATGGGAAGTTGCTTTAGTCTGGAGATGAATCCGTCATCTTTAGAGTCCTTTACAAAATACAAACAAACATTATGAAGGTGATACGTCTTGACTGGATGTAACACTTGAATGGAATCTTATTGGTCAACATTGTCACTTACATCATAATTGAAGGAGGATGCCTTTAAATTTTCATGCCAAACAACTTGATTCTAGAAACTTTTGGCATAAAAAATGTTTGGTTTCTTCACAAGTTTCTTGCCACTGAAGACTCTAGTTTCTGGGGTGCTTAACCACTTCAACTTTCTATCATTTGCTAGGCGTCTCTTCATTGTAGTACAATTTGAAGCCTTTCTTCTTGCTTTCATCTTTGACGGGAAGCCTTGGGCAACAAAAATCAAGTGCAATCTTGTTATCAATTGTTTTGCTGATGTGTAGACTTGGTGGATATGAAATAGCTTGGTTGAAAGCATACATTCGTGCAAGAATGCCACCAGTCATGGAGTACTCAGTACATGATAGAACAAGATCATCTGAATTCATTGGCAAAAAAATTTGAAGGAGGTGCCAAATGTTGACAGAGGGATATGATCTTATTTTTCTTTTTCGCCCTTTTCTTTAGTTTTTCTCACGCTGCTTCAGCATTGTCGTCCTCTGAGGCTGGACACACATATTTTTGTGTTCTAGGGATCAACCAATGAGATAGCATCTTGACCGATTTTGTATACACTAATCATGTCCTTACAGGAGTATCCAAGGCAACTATAACACATAACTAATGTGATCATAGTCATACCTCATCCATTATGGTGTAACAGTGGTGACGTCATGAGGTTGGACAGTCCCATGAAGGTTGATCTCTAAAACATAAAGCCTTTTGCAAACATTCTACTTGTTTTCTGTAAAGAAGGAAACATGGAACCTTTCTTTTTCTGACATAGGAGTGTTCATCTTTTTGTTGTTCTTGAACTTGTTCAAGTTGACAAGAGATGTGGGTGGACGCTGCCTTGGAGGTGAAGGTGGACGACGATCTTGTGGTGAGATAGTAGCATCAAAAGAAACATCATCGCTATTGAATCCATGGAAAGAAAAGGGAGGATTTCATTCCTTTCCAAAGATTGCAGGGTTTGCCCTAGTCGTTATTGTCTTCATCTTTCTAGGCACAACAGACATAATGATTGGTTTCTTTACAGAGGGAGCTACCTTGACAACTTTTGGTTTCTTAGGAGCAAAAAGTGCTTGTGGAGCTACAATCTTCCTTTTTTGTTGAAGTTTAGGAACCTCTTCATCTTTTATTTCACCAGGATCTTTGAGTCTAGTGTTGGTATTCGTCTCCATAGTCTGCTTCTTTGGACTTCTCTTTGTGGGAGTGGTCCTTGAACGCTTGCCAGAGGGGATGGATGCAGATGCAGACTCATGTTTCCTTTTCGTCCTTTATTCCTTACTAAGTAATTTGCATCCTTCTCTGGTTTTTGTGCTTATATTCTTGTCTTTTTCTTGTTAGCTTGGTTTGGACATGATTTTGTTTATCTTGTTACTAATGCCAAACTGAGATAAAGCATCATCCCACAACTAACACAGTCTTGATAGGCTTCTTTCTTCTCTTGGCTATCTTTTCCTCGTTCACTTGAGGAACCTGTCTTTGTGATATTTTCATAGCCAACCTCATAACCATAATCTCATTTTTTCTTGCATCATCCATTCCATTGAAGATATTGGGTTTAAGACTATGAAGTGTGCAAACAGATACGGAAAATAGATGATAGAAGGAAAAGAGATATCACATAAATTGTTAAGTTTATTGTAGATAACAAAATTTATAATGAAGAAGTTGAAAGTGCATTCAAGCTCACTAAACCCGAAATATGAAGCTTCTTATAAAGGAGAGAACACCTAGTTGTCTGAGGGAAAAAGGCTACAATAGAAAAATAGAAAATAGTTATGGCTACAACATAACCTATGTTAGTGAACCACCGGACTAGACACTCCATTCTACATGACTAGAGGCTACCAGATTATAGAAGATTGGGTGACTAATACAAAAGACAAGAGTAATGGACTAGATGACCAATGCTATCGTGCACCCTATCTCTATCGTCAATCATCCAACAATCAATCTCCACCTTGGTTAAATAACATTTATGAATTACAAGTAACTCAATTCATTTCCAACAATCTATGTTAAGTAGATTTAGACAATACATAAACTTGCTTCTTAGAACAAGCTTCCTGAACATATCAGCGATATTCTCCCTCGTATCAACATTTTGGACTTCAACCCTCTACTTAGTACGAATGAAGTTGTGTCTGATGTCAATGTGCTTAGTCCTTTCATGATGGAATTGATCCTTGGCTAAATAGATTGCTCCTAGACTATCACAGAAAATGATATCTTTTCCTATGGAATCCTAAGATTGCTAAAGCCACAAATATCTACATTAAAGCCACTATGGAATGAAGTGTTACCTTCCAATTGACAAAAGAGTCTCCAATCATGAACAAGTACCTAGTCACAAATATCCTTGCATCCAAATTTGACTAACCTGCTAGAGCACAAGACATGTCCATGGTAGACTAGTCCAATATCAGTTGTACCCTCAAGGTACTTGAATATAAGTTTCACAACTTGCTAGTGATTCTTCCTAGGTTTACCCATATACCTACTCACCACGCTAACTGATTATGCTAGGTCTGATCTTGTGCACACTATTGCATACATGAGACTACCAATAACACTGGCAGAAGGAACATAAGACATATATTCTCTTTCTAATTCTGATTGAGTGGCATTGAGTTTCGTCAAACTAATGGACGTTGTCAAAGAATTACAAATTGGTTTTGTGGATGTTGTCCCAAAATGATTCTAACACTTTTTGAATGCATTCCTTTTGACATAAGAAAAGCATCCTCTGGACTCGACCTCTCTTGATCACCATGTCCAAAATCTTTTATGTAGCTCCTATATCTTTCATCTTAAATTCACTACCAAGTAGCGACTTCATATTTTGAATCCTTTGACTCCTTCTCCATAGCCTATAAAGACACCCTTCTTGGCTTTGGGCTCTAGCTTACCTTTATTTACATGATAGTATGTTGGAAATCAAAACATCTTCAACATTGAATATTAAGTAAGTTTGTTAGATCATACCTCAATAGGGGTCCTGAAATCTATGCCAGTGGACGGTGAGCAATTCATGAGATAACATGTTGTGCTAACTACCTTAGCCCCAAAACTCCTATTCAACCTTATATTGGATAGTATGCATCTGGCCCTTTCTAACGAGGTTCTGTTCATTTTTTCAACTACTCCATTCTACTATAGAGTATAGTGTACAACACACTGTCTTGCAATGCCTTCACCTTTACAGAATTTCAAGCCATTGTCAGTCCTAAGACACTTCACTGTCTTTCCTATTTGGTTCTTCATTAGAATCATTTAATGCTTAAAAACATTTGAAAGCTTCAAATTTTTTTTTCATCATCAATACCCATGTCATTTTGTGGTCATCATTGATGATGGAAAGGAAGTACCTTGCCCCTAATAGTCATAATAGACGTAGTCCAATATAGCCTTTGTAGTGAGTAGAACCTTTAGGAATTTTGTTCGATGTTGTTTCCCATAGACACAATTCTGACAAAATTGAAGAGGTTTCACATTATGATTTCCATGTAAGCCTCGCTTGCTCAAAATTACTTGTCGTTTTTCACTCAAGTGGCCAAGATGCAGATGCCACAAAGAATTATCATTGGATGAGCCATTGGACACATGGCTCCCAACTTGTGAAATAGTTGAGATAAAGCTTGTCATAGTAGACCCTTTAAGGGATGTACAAATTTCCCCTTTTGGTCCCTTGAATTTCCACAAAATTCTTTTTCCCTTTTGATTTGAATAACTCCACCTCTAACTCAACAAGGAAAACCTTTTGAATCCATGAGCCCACAAAGACATTGAAGTCTTTCAAATGTAAATGAAGACATTGTAGTCGTTTGAAAGCGTAAATGACTGAAGACATTGAAGTCTTTGAAATGTAAATGAAAACATTGTAGTCTTTTGAAAGCATAAATGACTGAGGACCTTGAGTCCTATGAAAGCATAAAGATAGAGGACTTTGAGTCCTATGAAAGATAAAGGCGAGGACTTTGAGTCCTATGAAAGATAAAAGCGAGGACATTGATTCCTATGAAAAAAAGATAAAAGCAAGGACTTTGGGTCCCGTGAAACATAAAAGCGAGGACTTTGAGTCCTGTGAAAGATAAAAGCGAGGACTTTGAGTCCTATGAAAGATAAAAGCGAGGACATTGATTCCTATGAAAAAAAGATAAAAGCAAGGACTTTGGGTCCCGTGAAATATAAAAGAGAGGACTTTGAGTCCTATGAAAGATAAAAGCGAGGACTTTGAGTCCTGTGAAAGATAAAAGCGAGGACTTTGAGTCCTATGAAACAAGCCAATAAGTACTAGTACCAAAAGGACTCAACCTTATGAGAAAGCAAGAGATTGACTCTTTGAGAGGGCCTCTCATCCTAAACTTAAAAGATGGGACATTAGATTTGGGAAATTTGTATGTGAAGAGAAATCTACGCACTTATAGCCTAATATGAACATGATTTTTGGGATGTAGATGCATGCAAACTTCATCCTGAAATGCTAGTAATGCAAAAGGTTTTGAATCATGAAAATTGTGTAATGCTCATGACATTCTTTCCTATTTTTGTGATTTTGATTTTTATTTGATTTTTATTTTTTCTTTTTTTTTTGTGGAAAACACAAATTGACTGTCTCTTTCTGAAAGACATGATAACTCATGAGACCTCGTCCTATCTTTTTGCAAATCTCTTTGGGGACTTCCTCAGAGTGTATGTTTTGTTTTACTTATTGACTTGATAATTTTGGAGTGACAACAATGGAGCCGTTTGACATTTAATAAATCAACCGAAATATTGATCCTAGGGATTTCTCCTTAATCAATGGAGTTGTGCAAAACTTTGATTATTCTACACAGTAAGAAAACATAAGGCTTTCGGATCAATCATGCACCCCATTGAAGGATGGAAATGGATTGTCACAATTTGGTATGTGACCAAGTGAAACTTTCCCGATTTAAGATCATAGAGTGATGCCAAGGGTCTGTCGATCTCATTGAAACTTGATGACATGGGCTGATCCGGAAAGAATTTATACAACAAAGGCCACCCTTGGATTCAAAAGGAATCCTAAGGAGTCTGCATGAGCGACTAACATCAAATGTACCCTACTATCACAATTGTCTTTGGGAATTTTCCACGAGCTTCTGGTCGAATGAGTTTTCTTCTCAAATGTCCAAGTGCTAAGCCTCAAGGATTCTTTTTTTTTTCCTTTTTTTTCAACAACCACAAGCGCGAGCGGGTTTCATTCCCAAATCCCAACTTAAAAGCAAAATTAGTCATCCCTTGATCCACATGGGCTTTATTCGGCTTGTAACAAAGAAAAAGATCACCGATGATCGAAGAAGAAGATGAAGATGCACAAACAATAAAGGGGACCCCTAAGGGTCCATAAATCAAGTTCAAATCCTTAAAAGCAAACACTAACTGGATGAAGAATGAAGAATGATGAAGAACAACGAAGAACGCCGAAGAACGAACGGCGAACGGTGTAGGAATCGATCCGGGATGCGATTCGGAAGCGTTTCGACCTTGTTTTCTCTTCTTTCTTCTTCTTTCTGGACCTTTGGACTTCAGGGACCCTTTACTTCAGCCTTCCCACGCTTACTTTATCATGAAGTTATCTAGGTGGCTCAGGGGCTGAAAAATGCCCCAAAAGTGACCCTTTTTTCCCCCATTTTGGGTATTTTGCACATTTCCTTCCAAAATGTCAAAAAATCTTACAGAATGCGCGGCAATTGGTATTAAGCAGCTCAATTCGGCTGGCAAGAATCCAAATGTTTGCAAATGATCGTCCCCAGACGAAATTAGGGTATGACAGTTGCCCATCTTTACTTATCTTTTATTGGAAATAAAAGGGAAGTAAAGATAAAGACACTAATTTTGTTCGAGGGATCTCACCATCCAACCGGCCACTAGCAGAAGTCCAAGCAGTAAAACCCTTGAAAGCATGAAGACATTGAAGTTCTTCTTTTTTGTTTTCTTCTTTTTTTTTTCATTTTCATTTTCTATATATCTATTATTTTATTTTCTTCTTTTTTTTTTAAAGCATAGAAACAGAGGACGTCTAGTCCTATGAAGCCCAAGGAGAACAGACATTGAAGTCTTTGAGATGAAGAAATTGTCATCTTCGAAAGCGTAAATGACAACGGTGTTGCTTTTTGAAAGCATGCAATGACTGAAGACATTGTCGTCTTCAAAATGCAAATGAGGGCATTGTCGCCTTTTGAAAGCATGCAATGAATCAAGACATTGTCGTCTTCGAAATGCAAATGAGGGCATTGTTGCCTTTTGAAAGCATGCAATGACTGAAGATATTGTTGTCTTCGAAATGTAAATGAAGGTCATTGTCTCCTTTTGAAAGCATGCAATGAGTGAAGACATTGTCGTCCTCGAAATATAAATGAAGGTCATTGTCGCCTTTTGAAAGCATGGAATGACTGAAGACATTGTCGTCTTTGAAATGTAAATGAAGGTCATTGTCGCCTTTCGAAAGCATGCAATGATTGAAGACATTGTCGTCTTCAAAATGTAAATGAAGGTCATTGTCGCCTTTCGAAAGCATGCAATGACTGAAGACATTGTCGTCTTCGAAATGTAAATGAAGGTCATTGTCGCCTTTTGAAAGCATGCAATGACAAAAGACATTGTCATCTTCGAAATGTAAATGAAGGTCATTGTTGCCTTTTGAAAGCATGCAATGACTGAAGACATTGTCGTCTTCGAAAAGGGGCAGATGACTATAATTTGTCTCTACGTGCCATCGGACTTGCATGTCTCTGGATAGCTAAGGTGTGCGGATGACCATAATTTGTCTCTGCGTGCCACCGGACTCGCTTGTCTCTGGATAGCAAAGAGGGTGCAGATGACCATAATTTGTCTCCACGTGCCATCGGACTTGATTGTATCTGGATAGCAATAGTGTGCGGATGACCATAATTTGTGTTCGCGTGCCATCGGACTTGATTTTTTCTTATAGCAAAGGTGTGCAGATGACCATAATTTGTCTCCATGTGCCATCGGACTCGCTTGTCTCTGAATGGCGAAAGAGACTTAATAGTCTCAGTCGAAAAGTAAATGACATATGACTCTGAGTCCTATGAAAGCATAAAGGCGAGGACTTTAAGTCTTATGAAAGAGAGGACTTTGAGTCCTATGAAGGTGAGAACTTTGAGTCATATAAAAGATAAATGTGAGGACTTTGAGTCCCACGAAAGATAAAGGTGAGGACTTTGAGTCCTATGAAGGTGAGCCAATAGGTACAAGTACCAAAGGACTTTAACCTTACGAGAAAGCAAGAGGTGGACTCTTTGAAAGGGCCTCTCATCTATGCATTTATTACCTAATATGAACATGATAATTCTTTGGGGATGCAGATGTATGCAACCTTTATCTTAAAATGCAGTAAATGTAATGCAATGGAAATTGTACAATGTTGATGACATTCTTTCTTATTTTTGTGATTTTGATTTGATTGGATTTTTTTTTCTTTTTGTGGGAAACACAAATTGACTGTTTTTTTGAAAGATGTGATAACTCATGAAACCTCATCCTATTGTTTTGAAAATCTCATCGGGGACTCCCTCAGAGTGTATGTTCGGTTTGATCCGGTCTCTTGACAATTTTGGAGTGACGGCAATAGAGCCGTTTGACATTTAATCAATCAACTAAAATATTGATCTTGAGGTTTTTCTTTTTTCTTTTTAAAAGCTTCGATTTATTCTGCACAACAAGAAAATATATGGCCTTGGGACCGATCACATGCACCATAAAAGGATGGCAATGGATTGTTACTCTTTGGTGTATGACCAAGTGAAATTTTCTTGATTTAAGGTCATAGAGTGATGGCATGAGTCTGTTGATCCCGCTGGGAGTTTGATGACATGGACTGATCACGAAATAATTTATATGACGAAGCTACCCCTTGGATTCGAAAAGAATCCCAAGGTGCTTGCATGAGAGACTAACGCCAGATGTACCCTACTATCACTATTGGCTTCGGGCATTTTCTGTGAGCTCCTGGTTGAATGAGATTTCTTCTCAAATGTGCAAGTGTGAACCTCAAGGGTTTCTCTCTGTATTTTTTTTGTTATATATATATATATATATATATATATATATATATATATATATATTAACAATTACAAGTGTGTGCGGGTTTCATTCCAGAATCCCAACTTAAAAGCAAATTAGTCATTCCTTGATCCACATGGGCATTATTGGGCTTGTAACGTGGTCAGGGGTAAGAGGGCCTATGAAAGAAAGGATTAGATAGGCTCAAAGAGTGTTTAAGGGTTATATTGAGTAAGAACCTCAAGAGCATCTTGCTTGTACCTTTTTTTCACTTCAACTTTTGAGTTAGACTCTACTCCTTTTGTCTTGTACATTAATCTTTCATTGCACTTTTGTGCCTTTCTTGCAAAATTTGGAGATCTTTTGTCTCTCCCTTTTGTTTTTCTCTTTTTTTACTCTCCTTTGGCGGATTTATTTTCTTTTTTCTTTGTTGCCCAACTTCATGCATGTGTAGTTTGCATTACTCTTCCTACTGGTTTAGCAGTGGTTCCCACTCAGGGTTTCCATTTTGCTTTTGCTATTTTTTCTTTGTTGTTGTTTTTAGAAAACAACAGGCTTTGGCTCGGAGGGGGTAGCAAAGGATAGACTAGTGTTTGGGATATTGAAACATGGCCATGTGTCATTTCAAATCTTGACTAGATCCTTTTTGTAGTTTGGATTTTGGGACAAAACCTTAATAGCATGCCCCCAATTGTTATTATTATTTTTTTTTCTTTTTTCAACCCTAATTTTTGCTTAGGCCGCCCTTTCAGGTTTTCAACCTACCGGGTGAGGAATTTTGATCTGCCCCTAGGTTCACTTGAGGCTCATGCATGGTGCCTCTCATTGCCCCATTGTAGGGCTCTAAGGTGTCTATCATTGTCTTTCATCATGACCTTGAAGTAAGGAAGAAAAGAAAGAAATTGTCCAGGTTCTTGAAAATGAATTTTCAAGGACGAGAAATATATAAAGGTTTTTCAATTGACAGATTAAGTCAAATGACTCCTATTCTTGATAACTCACCTTTCTCTCAAAAAGACAAACTCTTAGGAATGATAAAATGAGGTCACATGAATGTCTGTACTTTTTATTTGAAACACAGTCAATCAAACGCCCCCCTTTTTTTGTCTTGAACTTTACTCGTTGCTTTATGGCACCCTAACCAAACGAGCCATTTCTGATTGAATAGTCTTGGAAGTCAAAACTTAGGAGCGCAGGTCGCTTGAGCAAACAAACCAACGACTTACTATCACATTCCAGTGGAAGTTAAATAAGCAAAGATGTAATTGTAAGAGGATGAGAGACAAGGATGTCAAATTTATCCATATTATTAGCATTGCAAGTGTTGTTTACAGTAATGGCATAAACTTGAAAATCCTAATGAGCCATTGGAGACATCAAACAACAACCTTCAAAATTGCCCTATGTATAGTGTCGCTTGCCAACGTCTGAATTCACAAGCGATTCTCTTCAAACTTCAGCCAACCCACATCAATTAGACCTTGCACCTTATGTTTCAGGGTCCTACAATGTGTTCGACGGCCGGCAAGTGCACCGGATCGTGCAAGTAGTATAAAACGGTAAGAACCGAGTATCGAACTCTTGGGGAACTTGTTTTACTTGGTAAAGTTGTGGTTCAGCAAATAAGTGCCTTTGGATGAAAGTTTGGTGCATGGTATGGACAGGTATGCAAATTAAACTATTCAACAAAAAATCACATGAGTAGTGGTGTGTGAAGACAGATAAAGAACGTGTTGGTCTTCCTACTGGACGACTGATGCTATTAATGATGTTCTCTACCTAACAATGTTTTTGTGTTCTATGTTGTCTCCTGGACTGCTAAACCCCGATGTCTTGTGCATGTTTAGCCTAATCCTAATCAAGCATCGTCCTTAGATCCCTCCTGTTGGACTAAACTTGACCAGAACTGCATTAAGACATACATACCAACAACTAGGTTACCGTACCCCGATCCCTCGTGAAAATACGATAAACTAGCCCTGTCCTATCAAGTTCTAAGGATCAAACCATTTCCCAATGTTGTATGACCCTAACTGAGCATGCATCTATATGATCAAGGCAAAAGCATACTAAAAATGAAGTACTAATAGCACAGAGAACACATGCAAGGATTGGAATCTCCTGGTATCAAACTGAACCTGTGGCTTATAAGAAATGCTCTTCCTCTTCCTGGAAGCCATCTACAATAAAAAGAACGCATCAGTTTATTAGACCAAACGCTATCAAAATCAAAACAGAAATTAAAAACTGAAATTGGCAACGTGCGCTTAGCGAGACATAGCTAGCTTAGCGCGCCTTAGTAAAAACAACAGACCGGCTTAGCGCAACAGTGTTGCGCTTAGCCAGGGATGACAGGAAATTTTTCTCTGCATAATTGGCTTAGCGAGACAGACACTCACTTAGTGCCGAGCACTTTTATTTCAAACAATGGCTTAGCGAGCAGTGCTAGCTTAGCCTTATGCATGCCACAATGAATAGTGCTTAGCCCACAGGGGCGGCTCTTAGCACGAGCAACACTTCCAAAAATTTGACTATGTTATATAGGCTTAGCGATTAGGCTCGCTTAGCCCACCCACTACCGCAACGAATAACGCTTAGCTAGGCCTGGCGCCACTTAGTGTGAGGCAATCAACAAAAATATCTGTCTAAGGTACCTAGGCTTAGCAAGACAACACTCGCTTAGCCACATGTTTGTCATTAATGAAGATGAACATTCAACAACCTGGTTGAATGCGCTTAGCGGATGCATGCTGGCTAAGAGCTTTCATCTGGAAATGTATATATTCAAGGCTTAAGTGATGAACTCGCTTAGCACACAGCTGCGCTTAGCAAGTTCGTCGCATTTTCCAGAAAAAACACAGACAAGGAAGTCTTTCGACTTCCTCTTTTAGGCCTCTAATAGGCCCATATCAGACATGCAACACAATCAAAATTATCTACCCCTAACAACTCCTAACAAAGTCTTAACTTTTATTTATTCTACTAGCAATCTAAACCTAAAAATCAAATTGCTAACTTAATGTCTTCTATTCCAAGGTATTAACAAAAGAAGAAGCATAAATGAAGTTGGAAGCTTACTTGGATCGTAGATGCTTAGTGGAGACTCGGTAAATGATGCAAAATGAGCCAAGAATGTAATGCAGAAATGAAGTAGGAAAAGCTCAAGATTTTTTGTGTAAGTGTGAGTGTACTACTGTTGCACTTCACTTAACCAAGTTTTGAATAACTCGCTTAGCGAGATGATCCGCTAAATGAGAGAGATGTTTGGCTTTCTGCCTCCTCTTTTGACTGGCCAACATGGGCCCATTTAAAAATCTTTGGCTTAGCAAGCCATCCGCTAAGCGGTAGCGAGAGACATTTGGTTTCTCAACACGCTCGCTTAGCGGGCCGTTTTTCTTAATGGTCCTATTTTTTTTTCACATAAAATTGCGCTTAGCAAAAAACAGTGCGCTAAGCGATGTGTGCAGATAAGAAAACCTGCAACTCTCGCTAAGTTGCACTCTTGGTCGGCTTAGCAAATATACTGCACCCTGCATACAGGGGGGTATGCGCTTAGCGAGTGGTTGCTAGCTTAGCACTATCCAGGCCGCAAGGAATTACGCTTAGGGCAAATGGGTCGCGCTTAGCTCAATGAAACTAGTGATTTGGCTGCAAAGAATAGGGCTTAGCACAGGTGCACTGCGCTTAGCCACTAAACATAATACGCTGAGCGAATGTACTCTCGCTTAGCCCAATTCAGATTGAATTGAATTGGGCTAAGCTCGCTCATGGCCCTCTTAGAGAGCCAATCACCTTGAGATGTAGGGGTTTGCGCGCTTAGCGCAGGCTAACCTCGCTTAGTGAAATATGGATATGCGCTCAACGCATGATATGCGCTTAGCGAGTGGACTGTTTCTTGAAAATGTTTTTAAGTTATTTTCAGTTCACTTTCTCAAAACATGTAGAAAAACCCCTCAATATCTATGACTCATTATAAGCTGATATCTCCCTTTTCAATTATCAAAAAGCAAATTCCAACTTATGCAATGCATGACAAACAAAACGAAAGGAGTCAGAACTGGGTTGCCTCCTAGGAAGCGCTTCTTTAACGTCATTAGCTTGATGCTTTTACCTCAATGGGTGATAAAATGCAAGATGGTGTTTGCCTTCTCAAACTCTCCACCATGGTACAGTTTCAATCTTTGACCATTCACCACCCATGTTCTATCAGGGTCCTGAGATTGTGGATCATGCAGCTCAATTGCACCGTAAGGCCAAACGTTCTTAATGATGAACGGTCTAGACCATTTGGACTTCAGTTTACCAGGAAATAATTTCAATCTTGAATTAAAAAGTAGTACTTGTTGTCCTGGTTTAAGATCTCTCTTCAACAGCTTTTTATCATGATAGGCTTAGACTCTTTCTTTGTAGATTTTTGAAGATTCATATGTTGTCAGTCACATTTCTTCTAATTCCAAAAGTTGAATCTTCCTTTGCTCCTTGTATGCCTTCTCATCAAAATTTAGGAATTTCAGAGCCCAATATGCTTTGTGTTGTTGGATCAAGTGGCCTTGGAATAATTAAGAAGGGGGGTTGAATTAATTATTAATGTGTCTTGACTAATTAAAAATTATCCTTCTTAATATTACTAGATTCAATTAGGCTTTTACTACTAAGTTAAGAAAGTAAAGAATAGAAACAATAACTTAACCAAAAGTAAAAGCGGCAATTAAAAGTACACAGTGGAAATTAAAGAGTGTAGGGAAGAAGAAGACAAACACAAGATTTATACTGGTTCGCCAACAACCTGTGCCTACATCCAGTCCCCAAGCAACCAACGGTTCTTGAGATTTCTTTCAACCTTGAAAATCCTTTACAAGCCAAAGATCCACAAGGGATGTACCCTCCCTTGTTCTCTTTGAACAACCAAGTGGATGTACCCTTCACTTGAACTGATCCATAAGAAATGTACCCTCTCTTGTTCTCAGTTTAAGTTAGTCTAAACCTAAGAGGGTTGTCTAAATCTGGTGTAGTCTTACATGAGGGATTTGCGGACGAAGCTTGGATATTCAGCCTGACGAGGGATCAAAGGTTTAGTCATTTAGGCTATAGCATAGAACACAAGAGCACGAGTGATTAGAGAAATATATTTCTATGCATCAACTTGTTTGTTAGAAAGAGCCAACATATCTACCTACTGTTGTCATTTTATTTACCTTGCATTTATCACTTATACATGTTCTCTCAACAATGCTTCGATTCTGAACTTAATATTCTGGCTAACATTAGTTCCCTGTGTTCGATACTCGAATTCATCCATTTTAATTTTAAATACTTGACGGCCCTGTGCGCTTTTCGGTGAGAAAACTCCCCATTGAAAATTTCCGTGAGACATAAATGCACAAAAAGTAACTGCAGTGGGGAGCCATCATGATCATAGGAGCAGAGACCAACTTGGCTTTAAGGATATTAAAGGCTTCTAAACAGTCATCATTAAACACGAACACAACATCCTTGTTTAGTAGATTACTCAATGGTTTAGCAATTTTGGAAAAGTCATTTAATGAATTGCCGATAGAATCCAGCATGCCCCAAAAAACTTCGTATGCTTCTAACATTAACTGGAGGTGGAAGTTTATCAATAACCTCAATCTTTTCATTATCCACCTCAATTCCTCTTCTAGAAATCTTGTGTCCCAGCACAATACCTTCTTGAACCATAAAGTGACATTTTTTCCCAGTTGAGCACCAAATTAGATTGTTCACAACGTTGTAACACTTTCTCTAAATTTGCTAGACAATTTTCAAAAGATGCACCAAAGATAGAGAAATCATCCATATAAACTTCAATACATTTCTCTACCATGTCAGCAAAAATTCCCATCATACATCTCTGAAAAGTAGCTCGGGCATTACATAAACCGAACGACATGCGGCGATATGTAAATACACCCAAAGGACATGTGAAAGCTGCCTTTTCTTGGTCCTGAGGATCCACCGCAATTTGATTGTAGCTCGAGTATCAATCTAAGAATCAGTAGAAAGATTGCCCTACAGGTCTCTCAAGCATTTGATCCATGAAGGGAAGCGGATAATGGTTTTTCCTGGTGGCTTCATTTAGCTTCCTGTAATCAATACACATCCTCCACCCAGTAACTATTCTTGTAGAAATTAGCTCATCTCTATCGTTCTTTATCACTGTCATGCCTCCCTCTTTCGAAACAACTTGAACAAGACTAACCCATGAACTATCCGACATTAGGTAAATGAGCCCTGCCTCTAGCAACTTGAGCACTTCCTTTCTTACTTCATCTTTCATTATTGGATTTAGCCTTCTTTGAGGTTGTCTCACTGGCTTGTAATCAGCTTCCATATTAATTTTGTGCATACAATATGATGGACTGATTCCTTTTAAATCAGAGATGTGCCAACTTTCATACCCTAATTTCATCTGGGGACCATTGTTTAGTGGCATTCAACCTTCGCTTGACCGCCTTGAGGTACTTAACACCCATCATTAGGTAATTCGTAAAGTTTCGTGACATTCCGGAAGTCAAAAAGAAGTATTGTTGTGCAATCCGTAAAGTTCCGCAACATTCTGGAAGTCAAAAATATCATTGTTGCATAATCTGTAAAGTTTCGCAGCATTCCAGAAAGAAAATGGATGTCGTTACGAAATCCATAAAGTTTCGTGAGATTTCGGAAAGAAAACAGCCAAAAACACAAAAATGGGGGGGGGGGGTGAACTTATCAAGATAGAGGTGTAAATAGCAATTCGAATCTAGGCCCTTCCGGAACAATTCGGAAGTTGGGTTGCTTAAGGAGGAAGCAACTGGGCGGCAATCTCCTCCCCGTTTTTGAAAAATGGTTTCCGGGGCTTCCGTAAAATTTTTGAAAACCTTGGGTAAGCATATTTCACTTAACATTGGTGAAAGGGAAGAGAAAAAAAGATGAAAATCAAATCTGAAACACTTCCGTAAGGCTTCCGTAACTTTTTCGTAAAATACGAAAAGGGGGTGAACTTAGTAATTTGGGTGCGCTTAGAAATCTTCTTCATTAAGTCTCTAGGCGGCAAGCACCTCCCTTTTTCCTAAAAATAGGGAGGGCGGGCTGTTTCAAAATATTCCGGATCCCTTGGCTATGCATTTTGGCTATTTTGGGTAAAAAACATGTTTCCGCGAAGAAAATCCAAGCCGAAGTGCTTCCGTAACGCTTCCGTAAGCAATTCTGTGGAAATTCTTTATCGTTCTTCATCGTTTTTCACTCTTCTTCGTTCATTCTTCATCGTTCTTTAGTCTTCAATCGGTAAGTTCCCGAAATCGATTCTTTCAATTCATTCTATGCACCCTTAGTGGTCCCTACTTGTTTTGTGTACTTTCACTTTAATTTCACTTACTTTCAGTTTTCTTTTCTTCTGCTTTAACGAGCTTTTAACCATTTATTTAAGCCGTTTTCTCACCTAATAAATGATAAAATGAATTTCAACCGATCATTTGTGTTGTAATCTCGTTTAATCACTGTTAAAACAAACTCTAACCAATCATTCACGCTATAACCTCGGTTAAACCAAAAAAAGCCAAATAATAATAAAATAATCAAAATGTTTTGAAAAAAAAAATAAAATAATCAAGAAAAATCAATCGGACGTTTTTCTTTGAAAGTTTCCTTGAATGAATTGACTAATAACCAAAGTGAAACTAAAGCTAAAATCAACTCAGAAATCAAGCTTTGTCCGCAAAAATCACTAAAGACCGTTTTAAGGTCCAACGCCTTAAACATTCCTCTTTGCTTTTATGGGTTAACATGGACCGTTCAAAAGCATAAAATCAACATGTAACTTTACCACTTTTGCAAGAACTATGTAAGTCTAATTTTCTCATTGCAATTGAGGATACGTAGGAGCAAACGCCCCGCTTTTGTCAGCCACCCCAATAGATCATTAATGGTCCAATGCCTTAACGTTTCTCTCCTTTCAAAAACCAAGAGATCGTTAATGATCAAACGCCTTAACGTTTCTTTCCTTTCAAAACCAAGACATCATTAATGGTCCAATGCCTTAATGTTTCTCTCCTTTCAAAACCAAGAGATCGTTAATGGTCCAACACCTTAACGTTTCTCTCCTTTCAAAACCAAGAGATCGTTAATGGTCCAACGCCTTAACGTTTCTCTCCTTTAATGGTCCAATGCCTTAAATGACTTTTTTTGGTCAAAATATATCTTGCAAAAAAAGGATAAAAACAACTTAACCAATGTTCAGTTCTCAAAGAACTACGTAGGTCTGATTTCCTTATCGCAATTGAGGATACGAAGGAGCGAGGGAAACACCCTTGTCGACCACAAAAAGATAAAAAATACAAAAGGCATAGAAATACATAAAAATGTAAAAAAGGGAAAATAAAACAAATTGAAGACATGATATTGCACATTTGATTAAAGGTTGTCGTCCCATGTGATGGACGCGTGGGGTGCTAATACCTTCCCCGTGCGTAAAAACAACTCCCGAACCTTTCATACTTAAAGTTTGTAGACCACACCTTTCCGATTTTTTCGACGTTTTCCTCGAATAAACGTTGGTGATGACTCCGCGCATTTTCCTCCCATGGAAGACGCACCCGTGAGCCCCGCATCGCCCTCCCACCGAAGGGTAGGTTGCGACTATTGGCGACTCCGTTGGGGACTGTTTTTAGAGAGTTAGGCCTTCTAATCTCGTGCAATATCATGACTTCCTCTTTTGTCAGTTTCCTTTTATTTCTCTTACATTCTTATATGTAACTCTTTGATGCTTTTAGTGTGTTTTTGAAATGTATGCATGAGATATATATTTATTCATTTGATGCACACAAACACCAACACTATTTGTACACACGATGAGTGGAAAAGGGGCCCTATGCCTGGGTCCATGGGAACATAAGGAGTGGAGGTGAATCTGTGGTCATGCTGGGTCTCCGACTTGCTTGATAATAGTGAACGCTCATCTAGAGTTTTTCTCTTTGATAACATATTGTTGCTGGTAGTCCATACTGCCACAAATGTTTTTTGAAGGGGATGATACCTCTTGAAACCATCAAGAGAGATATGACCACCTTGGGAATTATCACTAAAAGCCTTTTAGTTCCTCCCGTTTAGGTCCCTAAAATAGGGGCACGAAGCGAACACATTGAGTGCCTTTTAAAATCTACCATGATATAACCTAAATGTCATGTTCGCCTTTGCTGTATGATTATTTGAGGATATTGCCATGCTGTGTACATCCCCCACTTGCGCTTTTTCGTATCTGCATCATGTCATCACGCATGCATTGTATGTTGGTCTCATCTTTTGTCACGGGAAGCCAGAAGGTCCATATCACCTTCTTAACTGCACACATGAGGCACTGCGCCCCCGAATGCGCAAGTAAGAAGAGATGATTTTCTGGGCTCTCATGTCCGTAAATGCATTCATATCATGCATCGCATAAGCATCTCTTCATGGCATCGTAATGGACGTATCGTTCCTACATTTGTCAATTATCATTTCATGCATTGCATTTTGCATAATCACCATGCATCTGCATCTAACATGATTTTTGCATACCTTTTATTTTCATATTTACTCATGCATGATCCTTGCGTTTTCCTCTGCAAAACAAAAACAAAAAAAGGAAGCATGAAAATTCACACTGCATTCTTAGTTTCATGTGTTAGGTACCATGAGCCAACCATGTTGGGATCATAAACCTATCAAAAAAAAAAAAGAAAAAAAAACAAAACAAAATGATTGAGCATGGTACCTAATGCGTGGTTAACTAGGAAATGATGTTTCTTCGGACATCTCAATCTCATAATTACATTTTCCATGCATAGCATACGTATTCCCGAGTCTTTCATCTTTATGAAATGTTGTCAAAGTATTGGCGATCAGAATTGTCGTTCCTTGGATTATAGGGTTGAACCAAGCTCATGCTTTTACGAAAAGGTTCATCAAGTCAAGTTGAAGTATGGAAGTAACCATCTTGCAAAAAATTGGGTCAAAAGATGGATCGAGTTACATCGTCTACTACCAAACACATTTAGAACTGTTGATGTCCTTGTTACTTCCAGTTTCCCCTTGACAAAGATGTCATGGACCATGTTGAAAATCTAAATTGATTCAACCCCATGTCCTGCATAAAAATTCGCAATACTTCAATTGTGCATCATTCGCATACATCCATGCTTTTCATTGGTTACATTGCTCATTGCATTCTTTCCTTCAAAAAAAATGAACTTAATCATTGTTATCAAAAGGAAAGAACACGCTTTACGACACCCTTACTGAACCCGTGCTAGAGCTAGAGTAATGGGTGAAGTAGAGGAGGTGCAAGAGTAGATGAAGGCTGACATGGAGGCCATGAAAGAGCAAATGGCCACAATGATGGAGGCCATGATGAGCATGAAGAAAATAATGGAAGCCAATGCAGTTGCAATTGCCGCTACCAACGTTGTTGCTAAGGTGAACCCGATGCTCCCGTCTTGCCTCAACCAAATGAATCATCCAACCTCAGATACGGTAGGCAAACATTTGGAAAGTACGGGCGGACCCCATTATGCGCAAATTCAAAACAAGCACGTCTTCCCTCCATATGGCTTGCCTCCCAACTATACACCACCCAATGTGGCATACACTCCCAGTGAGAATGTCAATAACTCCACTCCCATACTCATTAAGAGTCGACAACCCCAAATTGATCATGCACATGTCTCTCAAACCGTGGTGGAGACACATGAAATTCCCCACCACAATCTAGCTGACTTCGAGCCTTGCCTCGGATATGCCACTGAAGGGCAAGTAGTTGGTGGTATACTCCTGCAAAACACTTTGGAGGGCCCTCAGTATCACCCACAACCACACCCCTTGCATTCCACAGCGGGTAAAAACCCTCATGCTATGGCAGAAATGGGAGAAGTTGGATCATCTAGAGGAAAGGCTTAGGGTTGTTGAAGGAGGCAGAGATTATGCCTTTACTGATGTAGAAGAGTTATTCCTAGTACCCAAACATGGTCATTCCCAAGTTCAAGGTGCCGGACTTTGACAAGTACAAGGGGACTACTTGCCCCGATAACCATCTAAAGATGTATTGTCGGAAGATGGGGGCATACGCAAAAGATGGGAAACTACTGATACATTTCTTCCAAGAAAGTCTTACTGGGGCAGCTGTCACCTGGTATACTAACTTGGAACCTTCCTGAGTCCATTCTTGGAAGGACCTAATGGTTGCCTTCGTTAGGCAGTATCAGTATAATTTTGATATGGCTTCGGATATGATGCAACTATAGAGCATATGCAAGAGGGGGCATGGATCTTTCAAAGAATATGCCCAAAGGTGGAGGGATCTGGAAGCCTAAGTGGTTCCCTCAATGACGGAGAAAGAAATGATAACAATAATAGTAGACATATTACCAGTGTTTTACTATTAAAAATGGTGTGGTACACACCTTCAAGCTTTGCGGATTTGGTCTTCACCGACAAAAGGATCGAAGTGGGTCTGAAAAGAGGCAAATTTGATCATCCTACTTTGATGAGTGAGAAAGCTGGGGCAAATGAAGAGGATGAGAATGAGGGAGAAACCCTTGCTATGACTGCTATTCCTACACGGTCAAATTTCCCATCAGCCCAACAATGTCATTACTCAGCCAATAACAGTCCCTCTCACCCAATTATCCACAAAGGCCATCCCTAGATCAACCACAAAGTCTGTCTACCGCACTTCCAATGATGAACACCACCTTTAGCACAAACCAAAACACCAACCAAAAAGGAATTTTGCAGCAAAAAGCCTGTAGGATTCACCCCAAATTTCGGTGTCATATGCTAACTTGCTCCCATATATACTTGATAATTCAATGGTTGCTGTAACCCAAGCCAAGGTTCCTCAACCTCCATTTTTCCGAGGATACGACTCGAACGCAACATGTGCATATCATAGAGGAGTTCCAGGACATTCCATTGAGCACTGTATGACCTTGAAGTGTAAGATGCAAAGTCTAATTAATGCAGGCTGGCTGAAATTTGATGAGAATCGCTTGTGAATCCTAACATTGACAAGCAACACCACACATGGGGCAATTTTGAAAGCTGTTGTTAGATGTCTCTAATGACTCATCAAGATTTTCAAGTTTATGCCATTATTGTAAACCACAGTTACAATGCTAAATAAAATGGATAAATTTGACATCTTTGTCCCTCATCCTCTGGTAATTACATCTTTGCTCCCACTGGAATGTGGGTGCAAGCCATTGGTTTGTTTGCTCAAGCGACCTGCGCTCCTGAGTTTGGACTTCCAAGACCGTTCAATCAGAAATTACTCGTGCTACACATTTGGTGAGGGTGCCGTAAAACGACGAGTAAAGTTGAAAACAATTTGATTGGCTGTCTCTCAAATAAAGTACAGACATTCATGTGACCTCATTTTATCATTCCTGAAAGTTTGTCTTTTTTGAGAGAGAATGTGAGTTATCAAAAATAGGAATCATTTGACTTAATCTGTCAATTGAAAAAAAAATCCTTCAAATGTTTCTTGTCCTTGAAAATTCATTTTTGAGAACCTGCACAGTTTCTTCCTTGCTACAAGGTTGATACCTCAAAGCCCTACACTGGGGCAATGAGGGGCACTGTGCATAAGCCTCGAGCGAACCTAGGGGAAGATCAAAAGTTCTCACCCGTCGATGTTGTCGCAACCTACCCTTCGGCGGGAGGGCGACGCGTGACTCGCGGGATGCGTGTTCCACGAAAGGAATACGCGCGGAGTCGCCACCAACGTTTATTTGAGGAAAACGTCGGAAAAACCGGAAAAGACGCGATCTACGAACTTTTAAGTGAAAGGTTCGGGAGTTGTATTTACGCACGGGGAAGGTATTAGCACCCCACACGTCCGCCCCAAGGGACGGCAGCCTTTAATCGAATGTGCAAACATGACTTTGATTTTTTATGTTCCCTTTTTATGTCTCTATATCCTTTATACCCTTTTTATATTTTCTCTTTTTGTGGTCGACAAGGGTGTTTCCCTTTGCTCCTACGTATTCCTCAATTTGGGATGAGAAAATTAGACCTACGTAGTTCTTTTTTATCAAGTGATTCTTTTTTACTTTAAGAGGTGATCATTTTAAGGCGTTGGACCTTAAAAATGATCCATTTTACTTAGTGAGAAAATGAAATGACAAACTTCAAAAGCCTATTTTTATGGACGAGCTTGACTAGGCGAATTGATTTTAGCCTTTAGTTTCACTTTAGTTATTAATCAATTCGATTAAGAATGAGAAATCCCAAAGAGAAAACGTCCGATTGATTTTCCGCTTTATTTTACTAAAAGATGTCTTTTTGATTATTATATTATTTTTTACCTCTTTTTGATTTCCAACGTGGTTACGGCACGACCGAACGGTCGGAATTTATTTTAACCGAAGTTAATGGATAATACAATTCAAACGTTCGGTGGAAATTTATTTTATTTTTAAGTTAAGCGAGAAATGACTTAAGTAAAATGGCTTAAGCACGTCAACAGGGGGTATAAAAAGTAAACAAAACGAGAATAAAAATGCACGAAACACAATGTGGACCACTACGGGTACATAGAATGAATCGAAAAGCTTGGTTCGAGGTACTTACCCGTTGAAGATCGAAGAACGATGAAGAACGAATGAAGAACGTCGAAGAACGGTTGAAACCTTTGCGAAATTCTTCACGGAAAACGTTACGGAAACGTTTCGGAAGCGCCTCGGCTTAGATTTTCTTCACGGAAACGATTTTTCCAAGCAAATTCGAAAGAGAGAGAAGTGCCAAAGGGGCTGAACCCTTTTCTTCTTCACTTCCTCCCCTATTTATAGCAAAATAGGGGAGGTGGTTGCCGCCCAGCTCGCCCAGGCGAGCCAGGTTGCTTCCTCCAGAAGCAACAGCCTTTTGGAGGAATATTCTGGAGGGCCCAAGTGGGCCTGGGTGCTATTTGCACCCCCATTTTTACTAAGTACACCCCCCTCTGCCTTTTTTGGTGATTCTTTTTTCGTAAAGTTACGGAAACTTACGAATTTCGTAACGATACTTGTTTTCTTTTCGTAATGTTACGGAACCTTGCGGATTACATAATCATCCCCCTTTTGACTTACGGAATGTTACGAAACCTCACTTAATTATGCAACGATGCTTCCATTCGATTTCCGGTGTGTCACGGAAACTTACGAATTGTGCATCAATATATTTTTTTTGGTTTTTCGGCATGTCCTGGAATTTCATAAATTGCCTAATGATGGGTGCCAAGCACCTCACAAGGACCAAAGAATGGTCGCATGTCATCAAGCAAAGGTCCCCGGACGAAATTAGGGTATGACAGTTGCCCCTCTTTACTTGTCTTTTATTGGAGATAAAAGGAAAGTAAAGATAAGACACTAATTTCGTTCCTCTCGATTTGACGAGAGTCGCGGGTGACCATAAAATCTCCACATGCAAATGACTTGTTGTTCCCAGAATATCACAAATTGCCTAACGATGGGTGCCAAGCACCTCACAAGGACCAAAGAATGGTCGCATGTCATCAAGCAAAGGTCCCCGGACGAAAATCAGTGTATGACACTAATTTCGCTCCTCTCGGTTGACGAGAGTCGCGGGTGACCATGACTTGTCGTTCCTAGAATTTCACAAATTGCCTAATGATGGATGCCAAGCATCTCACAAGGACCAAAGAATGGTCGCATGTCATCAAGCAAAGGTCCCCGGACGAAAATCAGTGTATGACACTAATGTCGCTCCTCTCGGTTGACGAGAGTCGCGGGTGACCATGAAATTTCCGCATGTAAATGACTTGTTGTTCCCGGAGGAACAAAAGGTGCAGAAGACTATGTCAGTCTCTGCATGCTATCAAGCATTCTGTCTTACAGATAGCAAAAGAATGTTTATACGGATAACCACTCGGGTATTTCCGTGTATCATCGGGCCCGCCGCCTCTGGATGATACAAGGGTGCAGAATGACCAAATTTGGTCTTTGCTTGTCATCGGGCCCGCCGCCTCTGGATGACAAAAGGGTGCGGATAACCGTAAGGTATCTCCGCGTATCATCGGGCCCGCCGCCTCTGGATGATACAAGGGTGCAGAATGACCAAACTTGGTCTCTGCTTGTCATCGGGCCCGCCGCCTCTGGATGACAAAAGGGTGCGGATAACCGTAAGGTATCTCCGCGTATCATCGGGCCCGCCGCCTCTGGATGATACAAGGGTGCAAAATGACCAAACTTGGTCTCTGCTTGTCATCGGGCCCGCCGCCTCTGGATGACAAAAGGGTGCGGATAACCGTAAGGTATCTCCGCGTATCATCGGGCCCGCCGCCTCTGGATGATACAAGGGTGCAGAATGACCAAACTTGGTCTCTGCTTGTCATCGGGCCCGCCGCCTCTGGATGACAAAAGGGTGCGAATAACCGTAAGGTATCTCCGCGTATCATCGGGCCCGCCGCCTCTGGATGATACAAGGGTGCAGAATGACCAAACTTGGTCTCTGCTTGTCATTGGGCCCGCCGCCTCTGGATGACAAAAGGGTGCGGATAACCGTAAGGTATCTCCGCGTATCATCGGGCCCGCCGCCTCTAGATGATACAAAGGTGCAGAATGACCAAACTTGGTCTCTGCTTGTCATCGGGCCCGCCGCCTCTGGATGACAAAAGGGTGCGGATAACCGTAAGGTATCTCCGCGTATCATCGGGCCCGCCGCCTCTGGATGATACAAGGGTGCAGAATGACCAAACTTGGTCTCTGCTTGTCATTGGGCCCGCCGCCTCTGGATGACAAAAGGGTGCGGATAACCGTAAGGTATCTCCGCGTATCATCGGGCCCGCCGCCTCTGGATGATACAAAGGTGCAGAATGACCAAACTTGGTCTCTGCTTGTCATCGGGCCCGCCGCCTCTGGATGACAAAAGGGTGCGGATAACCGTAAGGTATCTCCGCGTATCATCGGGCCCGCCGCCTCTGGATGATACAAGGGTGCAGAATGACCAAACTTGGTCTCTGCTTGTCATCGGGCCCGCCGCCTCTGGATGACAAAAGGGTGCGGATAACCGTAAGGTATCTCCGCGTATCATCGGGCCCGCCGCCTCTGGATGATACAAGGGTGCACGTCACATGACCTCAGGGTCAGTATGACAAAGATTATGGTGCGGTCGACAAAAGCAAGGCTCTTGCTCCTACGTATCCTCCAATGAGGAACTCAGACCTACGTAGTTCTGGATAGCTTGTGAGACTTGAAAAAAAGTCTCGGTGGTTTCTTCGCTAAAATGCAAACATGCTTTAGTAAAGAGATAAATATTCCAACTGATTAGAGCAGCATATGCCTTTTTGAGTGACAAACAATGCGTCTACCAGGGAAGGAGAGTCTGCTGATGGGATCCCCCATAACCATAAATGAGATTTTGGATGTTAGCATTTCGTTTCTAAATGATCATTTAGAGGAAACACTGGGTTCGACAAAAATAGAAGAAATCCACTCAAAGTGTATCAATCTCGCACAGGTAAGTGTTTCATCCTAATTCCGAACCATAGATATGTCATGACTTGACTTTGCAAATTATTTCCTATCAAATCAAAAATTACACGCGTGATCATGGATCAATAGGGCTTCCCTTGGGAATGGGTTCTTTTGGTGGTTTCTTCTTTCGGCTTTTGTGTGTTTTTGGCTTTTGATTTTTCTGGCTTTTTTCTTTTTCTGTTTTTGTTTAGTGCGGGGCGAGAAAAAAAAGTCGCTAGCGCACGGGATTTTGGTTGGTAATCAAAGGGAGAAGACTATTTTAGGTCGTGGTTCCCTTTCCTTCTTTTTTCGTTCATTTGGTGACAATTCTGTATTGTTCAGATATTGTCTGGTCCAAAGACCTCTCTGCATATTCCTTCTGTTTTTTCCTTCAAGAACTTTCTTTCCTTCCCTTTTTTACTTTCTCCCATTCTTTGATTGGGAATTTCCTTTCTTTTCTTTTTGCTTTCTCCCACTCTTTGATCGGGGAATTTTCCTTCTTTTCTTTTTTGCTTTCATTGGAAATTTTCCTTCTCTTTTTTGCTTCCGAGGGTAAGGATTGGCATTCTCACCCTGGGTCAAGGTTTATGGTGAGTCAGGATTTTGGCTCAAAGCTTGTAGAATGGCTAGACATGATACATGTCAGGGCTTGGTTTGGTTCAAGGGTAAAAGGGATGCCCCACATTATTTCCATGACACAAATGCAAAAATGATGATTTGGAAATTTTATGCAAAACTGGTCATGCATGCACCTATGCGGACACTCAAGTGTCAAATTTTTATGGTCATGTGATGCTAGGGCTCAGGATTTATTTCCTCTATTTTAAATCAACCCAATGTTTCCAAAATATGTTCTTTTATCAATTTGTGCATTCATTCGAGTCCATTTCGGGCGTCCGGGGAAATTTCACAGCATTCACCCTTCAGGTGTAGACACGTTTTTTTTCTCTTCAAAAATCGGTTATGATCAATGAATTTTCTTCGAAGAAGAGTTGGAAATCATCTCTTTTCAAAAGCATGTCGGTTTTTAGCTAGACAACTTATTTTCTCTTTTTCCACCTTTTTTCTTACTTGCCTTCTTCTTTTTTCTTATTTGCTCTCTTTTTCTTTACTTGCCCTCTTCTTTTCCTTTTGTTCTCTTTTCCATTTCATTTTCTTTTCTTTTCTATTTTTATTTTTATCATGACTTTTTTGTTTATTTTACATATATACTTTTGGACGATGTTCCTAAACGAAGAACTCTACACGGTTCCAGAATTTCAAACATCATCGATAGTAATGATATATAAATACTAACGCAACAATCTAAACAAAAATGTATGCGCTGTACAAATGACAATCGAAACAACAAAAACAAACATTAGTCTCTCAAGTCAAAACAATAACATAGAATAAAAATGACAAAAGAAATATGAAAGAAAACATGAATCTGGGGATCTCCCAGTCACGTATCTCCACTCCCTCCCAAGAAGTCAAGCAAATCGGCCATCTCCTCATCCTCGTGGGCTTCTTCTCCATCGCCGGGAGCTTCTGGGGGTGCCTCTCCTGCTTGGGCCTCGGGCCAATCTCCGGGCCATGCAACCTCTGCCCTGAACTGGTCTGGAGTAGGGCATGAAAAAGAAGCGAAGCCCTGGCTCTGCATGCTAAGGCTCATCTGGTACAGACAATCATGGGTCCGTACATGTGCTCGGTGGTTGGCCGCCT
The DNA here is from genome assembly GCF_004193775.1 of Glycine soja. Classification (NCBI taxonomy): domain Eukaryota; kingdom Viridiplantae; phylum Streptophyta; class Magnoliopsida; order Fabales; family Fabaceae; genus Glycine; species Glycine soja. Next base: position 22,902,783 of record NC_041006.1, read on the forward strand.
GCTGGCGAACCAAATGCCGTAAATACTGCTCCATGTCAAATGCCCCAGCCTGGCCAGCCTGATGAGGTGGTGGGGGCGCGCCTGCGGCCTGTGGAGCATCACCCTGAGCCTGTCTCTGGGTACAGTACTTCTCAATAAAAGCCCGGGTGATGGGCGGCCGAATCACCTTGGTAGGTGCAACGGGGACTCCGAACGACTGGCAGAGTCCTGTGATCAGTGCGGGGAAACCCAGGGCCCTGTTGGACTTATCTGGGTCCAAAGGGTGCCTAGTGGGCGCCATACCTGCAAAAATATAGATGGCATCAGCGATCAACTGAGCCACATGGATGCTCATCCGTGTCAGGATGGCGTACACCAGCTGGCACTTCGGCATGGGGAGGTCGGAATTATGATCGGTGGGCAGGATGTTGCTGAGGAGCAACGTCATCCATATCTGGGTCAGGGTGGTCATGTTGGTGCGCATGATTCGCACTCGCCTCCCTGCAGCAGTCCGGGCAAAATCCTGTCCCGGTATACATAGCAGCTGGGCGATGGCCTCCTCATCGAACCCGTCAGACCGGTTCCTCCTCTGGCCATACTCACATTCCTGGCCCTCTTCCAACACCAACGGATATCCTAGGAGTTGGCCGATAGCGTCGGCATCAAACGGGATCCACTGACCCCTTACCCAGGATCTCATGTCACGCACGCCCTCCTCTGTTGGCCAAGCATTGGCATAAAACTCAAGGACTATTTCTGGATCAAACTTGGCCATGGGAGTAACCAGTGATGCCCACCGTCGGCGCCCTATTTCCTCCTGGAAATCAGTATACTCGTCGTCCCTGAGCTGGACGCGTCGCTCCCGGAGAAACGACCATCCCTTGATGGCCTCGAAGCGCTGCTGGTGTACAGCACTCCTAAAGCGGTGACTATCATACTCCGGAGCGGAACTAGTTCCTTCGGCTGCCTTGTCCTTCCTGGACCTCTTTGAGGCAAGCTTCCTCGGGGCCATTTCCTGCGAAGGCAAACATTTGGAAAGTTAGTTTTACCAGTGGGACACTACTCTTAAAACAAAAATGACATACAACCTCCTCCCATAAATACAAACATCAATGTAAATTTAGAGCAAGCTTATGCGCATATTTCCCTACGAACGTTCACTTGCACAAGACATCCTATTAACTAAGAAAAATGCACCCATATACAATCAAGGTAGCTTCATTACCTAGATTATTTACATGTACTTCCAAGGTGTATTTGTTATTTACATCACACACGCCTCCTTGGCTAAATTTACATACATGCATACTCAAAGCATTTCGGGGTACCAAAAATTGCACGTGCGCTCATCTTGGTATTTCTAATACCTATACATATACAAACTTCATGATGAATCTTGACTACCTACGCAATAAGGTGCTACATTTCATGCTTTTTTTTTTCAAGTTTTTGCTACCTAAAGCCACATGCAAATTCAAGCATATTTTCCTTTGCTGACTAAAATTGTATTCAAATTAGAAGGTATATATTTTTTGTAATATGTTTTCTTCACATAACATGCAACACATTTATATATATTTTTTGTGAGACATTTTGACTACCAAAAATTATATATACATACATCCAAGTATTTTGCTATCATACCCAAAGTGTAAATTGCCAAAGGTATCTTGCTACCTATTCTAAACCTACACATTCATGACGAGCACAATTCCTAAACATCTAGGCGTAGGGAAAATATTGTAGTGTGGCCCAGAGCTGATTGCTGGCCAAAAAGGGTAACTTTACCCAATATGCACCTCCTCTTGTGTTCTTTTTGCATAAAATTTTAGTTCCTAGGCCTAGGATATATATGCGGGGCAATTACTCTAGCCTTTTTCAGGAATGAATACATATTCCAAAAAAAGAAAATGTGTACAAACCAAAATGCCCCATGGGTTGTTTCCTTACAAAAGTCACGCGCTAATGCCATTGAGGCATTTCATCGAACACTTGGTGGGCGCGCGTTTAGGCGTCAATAGCAAGAGAACGGGGACAATGTGGCATGTCCCATTGTTCAAAAATGCATTATAGGCCTAGGGCCATCCCATACACACCCCTAATTCAACCTAATCAAGCAAGAAAACAAACCAAAATTGCCCTATATATTTGAGCATACTCCCACAATTTAGAGCACCAAAAGGAGATCAAAATACACCAATGAAAAGCTAGAAAGCTTAGGGATGGAACACTTACTTGTTGGTGATGAACAAAAGCGCAAAACGGAATCAAAAATGCGAAAAAGGATGGCCCTAGGGCTGCAAACTCGTCAATCCCGTGGGTATGGCTTTTGAAAGGGGGGAAAAGAAGTTTTTGAATGTTAAAACGCCCCCCCTTTCGTCATTCTTATAATTTGGTGCAGGGGTGGCTCGCTCAGGCGAGCCCAGCTCGCCCAGGCGAGCTAACCTGCACATTCTTTTTTTTTTTTTTTTTTGAGGGGAATATTAACCATGTCCCCTCCCTTCTCATGGATTAGCATCTTGCCTAACTTGAACTTACTTAGGTTAGAATTAGGCATTGATTACTTATTTTTTTACTTTTTAAAACAAACAAAAAGTAAAAGAAAGCTGCAAAATACAAAGGATACAGGGCTGCCTTGCAGCGACATTCTCTGCTTGTTTCGCACAGAGAAGGGCAACGATCGGTCGGTCGTGACCCCATCCCCACTTGCGTTCGTCCTTAAGTACCTGCAAGTAATAAACAACCAGGTATGGCCAATCTTGACCGCGTCATTACCCTACCTTGATTGGTTTCTGCCGTTCATGTTTTGTCTCTACTCCAGAAGGTAGCCCAAGGTGATCCTGCCCCTGTTTTACCACAACAATATACATGCGTATGCGTATGCGTATGCATGAATGTTTTCAAACGCAGAAAATTTAGGGAAAGTTGGTTCAGGTTCAATTCTAATTAAGCGCCTGGGGGATCCCATGAACTGAGCGGAAGGGCTCAGGTGATCACAGATTAACGCAAGGTGTGAAACTAACGTGAGGACTAAAAGCCTCGAATCCACGTTCATTTCTTTGAAAGATTGTAACGAGAGATACAACAGACAGGAAATCCCTGGGGGAAATCCAGAAAGCGCATAAAGATAAAGAACATGCAGCGACATCCTTAATTGCCCCAGCTTCTAAGCATAATATTGTTTGACGACATCAGAGTTCACGGGCGAAGGTAGCTCTTCGCCATCCATGTTGGTAAGCACCAGGGCTCCTCCGGAAAAAGCCCTCTTCACAACAAAAGGCCCTTCGTAGTTCGGGGCCCATTTCCCTCGATGGTCCTTGACAGCATGGGACATTTTCTTTAGCACAAGGTCTCCCTCATGGAACTTGCGTAAGCGTACTTTCTTGTCGAATGCACTCTTCATTCTTTGCTGGTATAAGCGCCCATGACTCATGGCCGTTAAGCGCTTACCCTCAATGAGGTTGAGCTGATCGTAGCGTGTTTGAGCCCACTCTGATTCCTTTAATCCGGATTCTGCCAAGATCCTTAATGACGGGACTTCTACCTCAAACGGTAACACAGCCTCCATCCCATATACCAATGAGAACGGCGTTGCCCCAGTTGACGTTCGCACTGAAGTCCGGTAACCGTGTAACGCGAATGGGAGCATCTCATGCCAATCCTCGTATGACACTGTCATCTTTTGGATAATCTTTTTGATATTCTTATTGGCCGCTTCCACGGCTCCATTCATCTTTGGCCGGTAGGGCATGGAATTGTGATGCTGGATTTTAAACTCCTTGCACATTTCTGCCATCATCTTATTATTCAGGTTGGTGCCGTTGTCCGTGATAATCTTCCTTGGCAAACCATATCGGCAGATGATCTCTTTCTTAATGAACCTGACCACCACATTCCTCGTGACATTGGTATATGAAGCCGCCTCGACCCACTTGGTGAAATAATCTATCGCTACGAGGATGAAGCGATGACCATTCGAGGCCTTGGGCTCAATGGCCCCGATGACATCTATTCCCCACATGGAGAAAGGCCAAGGGGCGGACATGACATTCAGAGGATGTGGTGGGGCTTTGACATTATCTGCGAATGCTTGACATTTGTGGCACTTCCTCACATGGACACAACAATCACTTTCCATGGTAAGCCAGTAATAACCTGCTCTTAGGATCTTCCTGGCCATAGCATGTCCGTTGGCGTGCGTTCCAAACGAGCCCTCATGGACTTCTTCGATCATGTGATTTGCCTCCTTGGCATCCACACACCGCAGGAGTGTCATGTCGCGATTTCTTTTATACAGTATGCTTCCGCTCATGAAGAAACCGGCTGCCAACCTCCTCAATGTCCTTTTATCGTTGTCGGCAATCTCTGGCGGGTATTCTTTGCTTACGACATATCGCTTGATGTCGTAATACCAAGGCTTTCCGTCCCGTTCCTCTTCCACTTGGCAACAATGTGCGGGTTTGCCACGACACCAAAATTCAATGTAGGGTAGATCCCCGTGCGGTGTTAGCTGGAACATAGACGCCAACGTAGCAAGTGCATCCGCCATTTGATTTTCCTCGCGGGGAACATGATGGAAGGAGATCTCATCGAAAGTCTTAGCCAATTCCTTGATATAGGCTTTGTAGGGTATCAGCTTGGGATCTCTAGTTTCCCATTCCCCTCTCAGCTGATGGATTACCAACGCTGAGTCGCCGTACACCTTGAGTAGTTTGACATTGGAGTCAATTGCTGCCTGGACGGCCATGTTGTTGGTGCAGTCGAATCCTAGCCTGGCTGTGAAAGGTACACATTGATTGTCCGGAGAGACCAACACTGCCCCAACGCCATGACCTAGAATGTTTGACGCTCCGTCAAACCATACAGTCCATTTGTCCCGATCTTCGTCCAACTTTTCCTCGAACAAGGCCATGATGTCCTCATCCGGGAATTCCGGATGCATGGGCTGGTAGTCGTTAAGAGGCTGTTGAGCCAAATAATCTGCCAAAGCGCTTCCTTTTATCGCCTTTTGGGTGACGTAGACCATATCAAACTCAGATAGCAAGACTTGCCACCGGGCGATTCGTCCTGTGAGAGCTGGCTTTTCAAAGATGTACTTAACCGGGTCCATTTTGGATATCAACCAGGTAGTATGGCTCAGCATGTACTGCCTTAGGCGATGGGATGCCCATACTAAAGCACAACACGTTCTTTCGAGCAAGGAGTAATTCATCTCACAGGTCGTGAACTTCTTACTTAGGTAGTAAACAGCGCGCTCTTTCTTCCCGGATTCGTCATGTTGCCCCAGCATACACCCCATTGACTCGTCCAAGATTGTCATGTACAAAATGAGAGGCCTTCCAGGTACTGGTGGCATAAGCACGGGAGGATTCATTAGGCACTTTTTGATCCTTCCAAAAGCCTCTTGGCAATCCTCATTCCACCGATCAGTTTGGTTTTTGCGCAAGAGTTTAAACAACGGCTCACAAATGGCGGTGAGCTGCGATATGAATCTGGCAATATAATTCAAGCGCCCCAGGAAACCTCGGACTTGCCTCTCTGTACGGGGTTCTGGCATCTCAAGGATAGCCTTCACTTTTTCGGGGTCTACCTCTATCCCTTTCTGGCTTACAATGAAACCAAGCAATTTCCCTGATTTGACCCCAAAGGTACACTTAGAGGGGTTCAACCTTAATTGATATTTCTTAAGCCTTTCGAACAATTTTCGCAGGTTGACAAGGTGTTCTTCCTCGGATTTAGATTTAGCAATTATGTCGTCCACGTAGACCTCGATCTCTTGATGCATCATATCATGGAACAAAGCTACCATGGCCCGTTGATAAGTTGCCCCGGCATTCTTGAGTCCAAAGGACATCACCTTGTAACAGAATGTTCCCCACAGGGTGACGAAAGTAGTCTTTTCCATATCCTCGGGCGCCATCTTTATCTGATTGTAACCAGAGAAACCGTCCATGAAGGAAAATAAAGCGAAATTGGCCGTGTTATCTACGAGGATATCGATGTGTGGTAAAGGAAAATTGTCCTTGGGACTAGCCCGATTCAGGTCCCGATAATCTACACACATTCGTACTTTCCCATCTTTTTTAGGAACTGGTACGATGTTGGCAACCCATTCTGGATACCGAGCGACGGCCAGAAATCCAGCGTCAAATTGCTTCTTCACTTCTTCTTTTATCTTCAAGGATGTTTCGGGCTTCATCCTCCTCAGTTTCTGTTTTACCGGGGAACACTCGGGATTTAGAGGTAATCGGTGCTGTACAATGTCAGAACTCAAACCGGGCATATCTTGGTATGACCAAGCAAAGATGTCTTGGTAGTCTTTTAGCAGGATTATTAATTCTTCACGGATAGGTGCGGTAATACCTGTACCTATCTTTACTTCCCTCTTTCCACTGCCAATTCCTAAGTCTACTAGCTCTGTTTCTTCTTGATGAGGCCCCATTTCTTGGTCCTCATGGGCGACCATTCTTTCTAGTTCTGGGGGAAGTCCCACATCCTCATTTCCTTCATCTTCCGTTTGATTCATTTCTTGCTCGAAGTCGATAGACGGGTCCCAGGTATTAGTACCTTCGGGGGACTCGTCATCGGACCTGCCGTTTCAGAAAAAGAAGTAAACATGCAAATGAATGAGAATGGGTAGAGACCAGGAACAGATGAAGAAAGATCCTTGTATTATAAATTCAAAAACAAAAGACACAAAGCCTTAACAAAAGGAAAAACTCTACAGCCTAGGCCCAACTATAGAGCTTTTAAAACCGTAAAGGTTTACATTATGCTTGTTGCGTAAATGCCGGGGCGTTCCTCCACTCGCCAATTTCCCAGCTGGAAATCAGGAGGGCATGGTCGTACCAAATCCAAAGTACTCGGAATATCATCTTCGCATATCGCGAACGCTTGACCTTTGTCTCCCGAACCCGCGCTTATAAAGCTTCTACTTATGTGACAGGGCGGGCTTCCTTCACCTTCTTGTCTCCAACGCGAACTTTGACCATTGTTCTTCCTTCCCGCGATGCTTCTTTTCATGTCCGCCTGAGTGGGCTTATAGCCTAAACCATACTTCCCACGATTTCCTTGGGTATTTATCAGGCTAGTTATGCCGCCGTTGTTTTTTCCTAAACCCATCCCGGGTTCATAACCATTCCCCAACATAACTCGGGCCATCATTATCGCTGCATCGGACAGACAAGGCTGCCCAAAGAGGGAGTCCACGAAGGAAATGCTGACCACCTCAAAAGACTGGAAAGCAGTTTCTAACGATTCTTCTGCGGCTTCCACATAAGGCATGTAGGATGGGCAGCTTACCAAGATATCTTCCTCGCCTGACACGATGACCAAGTGCCCCTCCACTACGAATTTCAGCTTTTGGTGGAGTGTAGAAGGCACAACTCCCACTGAGTGGATCCACGGGCGCCCCAACAGGCAGCTGTAGGGGGGGTTAATATCCATTATTTGGAAGGTGACTTGACAGGTGTGAGGGCCTATTTGTACTGGGAGATCGATCTCTCCCCTAACCTCTCGGCGAGTGCCGTCGAAGGCCCGAACCACCATTGAACTTGGTTTTAAGTGGGAAGCATTGAATGGTAACTTCTCCAAAGTGCTCTTAGGCATCACGTTTAAACTGGAACCATTATCGATGAGCACCTTGGCTACGATATGGTCCATACACTTGACTGATACGTGTAAAGCCTTATTATGCCCTCTCCCCTCGGCGGGGATTTCTTCTTCGGCGAAGGCAAGATAGTTGTTGGCAGTGATATTGTTGACCAGCCCTCCGAAACCTTCTACCGAGATATCTTGGGCCACGTGAGCCTCGTTCAGCACTTTTACTAGCAGAGCCCGATGAGGCTCGGAGCTCATAAGTAACTCCAACAGCGAGACCCTAGCCGGGGTTTTGTTGAGCTGTTCGATAACCTTGAATTCGCTCTGCTGAATTATCCGAAGGAACTCGCTGGCTTCCTCTAGCGACACCTCCTTTCTACCATCCTTTTTCTCCGGGGGCCCCTTTGCGGGAATATCTTTATTCGAAGCGTGGGGTGCTTCGCCATCTTGTTCCTCCACCACTTTTCCTTTTCCCTTGACGTCGGCGGGTTGGACTGGTAGGTCCGGAGGTGCGAACACACGACCACTACGGGTAACACCACTCAGTCCCGTGATATTTGTTACTTTAGCTGACAGCGAGCTGACGTCAGTGACTTCTTCTTCCTTCTTCCCCGGAGGTGTATATCTCCACGGGACCGCGTGACTATTTTGGTACGGGAAAGGAACAGGTTTGGCCATTAAGGGGTGTCCGGGCTTTTGCGAAGCTGCGCTTTTAGTGAAGTATATCACCAAGGGTTTGGGCTTCACAACACCGCTCCCCTCCGTAGATTGCATGCATATATGCTGCTCTTCTTTTCCTTCAATGCCGACTTCCAGTCGACCTTGATCTATCATCCGCTGTAACAATTCCTCTACTTCCAAACACGTCTCCATGTCATGCATCTCGCCGGAATGTAGCAGACAGGAATCCTCCTTACACCCACTATGGGGAATCACACCTCCCTTTTATAGGGCCTCAAAGATAAACCTCCTAGGGGTTTCCACATCCCTTAAAGGTTTAGACCTGTGCGGCCTATCGGATTCAACTGCATTAACTGCTCCCCCTCCATGATTGGCGAGCGGGTTGGTTCTCACATTGGGCCGATCCTCTTGGAAAGTCAGCCATCCAGCATCCATTAAATGTTGGACCTTGTATTTAAGGGCCAAGCATTTTTTCGACGGAATGCCCCGGGACACCCCCATGGTACTTGCAAGTTGCATTAGGGTCATACCACTTCGGGAAAGGGGGTTCGAGGACCCTTCCGAGAGTTACCACAAGCCAAATGATTGGCGATGAGGGATGGTAGAAGATCTTCGTACGTCATTGGGAGCGGGGTGAATTCCGGCAATGGCCTCGGAGGGAGTTCCTTGTCGTGTTGGAATTACCGGCCGGTCGAGTCGTGTTCGGAGTTGGAACTTGGGGAGCTTCCCTCTGGGTGGGTGCCTTAGGCTGCACGTGTGTTGAACTAGAGGCGTCCCCAGCATGAGCCGAGAAGCTTGGGTGATGTTGCGCGTACTGATGGTACCATGAGGTGTTTGCTGGGGTTTGACCCACGCGGGTGTTGAAGAGACGGCATGGGCATCTCCTTCCTTCCTTTTTGCCCCTGTTGCCCCCGGATTCTTTTGGCATTCACGTTTGTGGAGGAAACGTAATCAAACTTTCCTCTTTTCAATCCAACCTCGATTCTTTCCCGGCAAACACCAGATCCGCAAAGCTGGACGGCATGTAACCCACTAGCTTCTCATAGTAGAACACTGGCAGAGTGTCTACCATCATGGTGATCATCTCTCTCTCCAACCATGGGAGGAGCTCTTGTGCCGCCAAATCCTCCATCGCTGCGCATATTCTTTAAAGGTTTCACCCTCTTTCTTGAACATATTCTGCAGTTGAGTACGGTCAGGAGCCATATCAGAATTGTACTGATACTGCTTAGAAAGGCGGTAATCAGATCCTTCCAAGTACGGATACGGGAAGCTTCCAAATTAGTGTACCACACTACCCGCAGCTCCGGCCAAGCTATCCTGAAAGAAGTGTATCAACAGCTTTTCATCTTTAGAGTGGGCGCCCATCTTACGGCAGTACATTTTGAGATGGTTTTTGGGACAAGTCGTCCCTTTATACTTGTCGAAGTCCGGCACTTTGAACTTCGGGGGAATAACAACATCGGGTACTAAGCAAAGATCTGTCATGTCTGCAAACGGATAGTCCCCAAATCCTTCCACAGCCCTCAATCTTTCCTCAAGGAGATCGAGCTTCCTCCTTTCTTCAGTTGCCGGGGGCGGCCCTTCCATGGACAAAACTATTGGCCGATGCTGCGATGTTGGGTTGAGGCAACGTGCCTGGTGGCCAGCCCTTCGGGGATCGGGGGATAGAACTCGACATCCCTCCGAGCATAATCTTGAGGGTCTTTGTGGACTTCGTCGGGCTGCTGAGGAGGCTCTCTTTCATGGACGGGAGAAGCAATGTGGCCCCGCATCTTCTTGCAAGACGGGTGGTGAATAGTTGGGCGGCAATCATAAGGGTAAGCCACTCGGTTGTATCCCAGGTGAGGGCTGCCATCGTGCCCCAGTGTGTCCCTTCCCCGTCCTACTATGTTTGAGGGAGGATGGTGCGTAGTTGCCAAGAGAGTCGGGTCTGCTTCGGCAGCCGAACTGACAGCGGCGGCGGTGGCCGCGTTCTTCTCTATGAGCTGCTTCATACTTAACATGGCCTCCATCATGGAGGCCATTTGTTCTTTCAGAGCCGACATGTCGGCTTCATCTGTTCCTGCGTCTCCTCTTGATCACCCATCGTTCTAGATTTGGATCTGGTGCGATAGGGATCCCTTGCGGCGCGTTTAGTTATGGTGTTTTTCCCTAAAAAACCAAACGTGAGGAGTGGGTAAAGAAAGAAAATGCATGCTAGAGATGAAATGTAGGAGTGATTTGATTTGCACAAGCTTTTTGGAGTAGAAACATGGGACCAACTCATTTTATTTCAAAAGGAAGTCATATCTAGTCAAGGTCTGAGAGACCATACAAGTTTCCTAACGATTTCTAATTATGTGGGCCATTAAGTCTATCATATGCTGACAATAGCCGAGAAGCCCGTGAATCTCTTCGGGGGCGGAGTAGGTGTCTGCCATCGCTTTGGCCTTGGCTAACAATTGGGGAAGTTCTTGACTCCCGTTCAAGGTAAGAGCAAACCGATCCATCCACATGGTTGCCTCTTGGTGTAAAGAGTCGATCACCCTTCCTCTAGCCTCTTTTTCCCGCGTATACTTGGGCATATTCGTCCGCAATCCTATGCTCGTGGGCCGCAGCTAGACCTAACTCTTCTTGGTACTTAGCGATGATAGCTAGCATGTTGGTCTCCATCTCGCATAAGCGCTGAGACAGCTACTTTTGGTCCTTGAACAGGCAACTAACTCCTCTTCAAACCATGCTATGTGCTCGCGACTGGTCCC